>NW_017310339.1:12563-17104 GCF_000935625.1 Nanorana parkeri | reverse complement strand
CCACTAGTTCCTCTGCATCATTGCACCAATCTCCCTGAAGTAGGTCTCCTGGGTGCCCTGGTAATGTGCGTAGGTATAGAGGTTTAGTTCCCTTAGCTATGAGGATAGTGAGTAATGGGTATATAGCTAGCAGGTCCAGAAGGTGGTGTGGTAACAGAGGTTTGGTTACAAGCAGCAGCCTGAGCGAAATGCTATTGGTAGTTCGTTATACAGGTGAGTTAATGCACTGCTCCTGACAAGCGGACAGGGGTGTGCAACAGTGGAGGCAGTGTAAACAATCTGTCTGTTAACTTCACAATACAGTATTGTTCGTATTGTAATAGGAGTTCTGAGAGTTAGGTTATTCAGTACAAGTCTACAGTGTTTGTTAATACCGCAAGCACATACAATGATCTACCACCGGATGGCAGCAAAGAGCAAAGGGCGGAGCGGCGTGACGTCAGTGGCCCGGGGGCGGAGCCCCGCGGCGCGTCCGTGACGTCACATGGGTGAACCGCCGGGAGCCATTACAAAGGGTGATGACTTTTCCTCTCCATTTACCCTGCCACAGGTTGAGTCGCTAGTGTGGCTATTAGAGGATGATCCAGATGAGTTTTTTGAGCATTACTCTGCGTGTTCTAGTGATACTTTGTTGGAATGTTTCCATGCGGTGCAGTTCCTTGTTTACCATGGGGTTTGTGCAGATACCTTTGCCCAACCCCTGCTCTAGACGTGGTCTGGCCTATGGTCCATGCAGGCTAGCCCCACTCCAGGTCCCGATCGGGTTTAACCAGGTTGCCCAGGACTACCGCAGTGACTCCTGCTACTCATTTTTTATTTAATTTTTATTCTTCTACATAAAGATTGCTAAAGTGCCTTATATCCCTAACGTAACTTCTCTTAGTGTCTGTGCATTATACGTGACAAAGTCATAGGGAAACCCCCTTTCTTTCCGTGTTTCCTCCCCTTCTAAACCCCTACCCTTCACTCCCTCCTCCCCTTCCCTCCCTTTACCCTATAAGAACCAATCCTTGTACCTCTCTATGGGTCTTGTCCTTCAACTCCCCTCCTATTCTAGATTTTAACCTTTCTAACTAACCCTCCTGGGACATCACTGTGTTACCTTTCTCTACTCTATCACGATTCACAGACACCCCCCCCCTTATACCCACCCCTCCCAAGGCTCTACTATTTACAATCTTTACTTCAATGGCCTCTCTTCCTGTTCCCTTTATGTTTCCCCTAACCCTATGGTTAGCTGGTATTCCTTAATTCTTAATCCTTAATCGTTCCCTTCTAATTTACAAGAATACAGTATGCTTCTGATTCTTTAAATTCTTGCCACTTTCCCCATGTTTTAAGAAATAACTCATATTTATCTTGTTTCGTCATCACTAGCTCAACCATCAGCCTAGTTGAGTCCAGCTTGGCGAACCATTCCGGTATAGAGGGGATTCCGTCTGTTCCCCAATATCTCGGAATCAGTGATTTAGCTGTGTTCAGCATGTGAGGTACTAGTGATCTCTTATACCCCCTTTCTGAGTCCTCTGTAAGATGGAATAAACATGTCCAGGCATCTATGGGGATCTGTATGTCACATATTTGCTTAATGGTCTCCCTCACTATTTCCCAATATGTTCTAATCTTAGGACACTCCCACCAGATATGTGCATGGGATCCAACCTCTCCACACCGCCGCATTATGTATCCTGTGTAATTTCTGTGGGACATTGTACCACCGGGATATCAGTTTGTAATTTGTCTCAAGTGTATTGGCATCAATGGATGTTGATGTGACTAAGCGTAGCATTTTCCTTTCCTCCTCTTGTGTTTCAAAGCTTTCGGTTGAATTCCTTTTCCCATTTATCTAGATATATAGGGGATGAACTATTTTCCTTCGTGTTTATAAGTTTATAAAAAAGTGAGAGGGAATGCTTTGGTGCCATTGAGGCTCCCAGAATGGTTTCTAGCTCCGTACAACCACCCAAATCTCCCGTATAACCGGTCCCATGACCTCATAGTTGAAATTGTTAGTGGTAGCGTGTTTGGCGACAGGCATCTTTTGGGTGGTGGTATCCATATTATGCCCGAAAAAAGGGTCTCGCTATATACTGTCTCCATCGACGCCCAACTTTTCTGTCCCATCCCGAATGTCCAATCTACTATTCTTATTAATTGGGCCGCCATGTGGTATGTCCTAAAGTTTGGGAGGGCTAAGCCTCCCTCCTGTCTCGCCCTACTCAAGGTCTTCCCGGATATTCTATGTCTTCCGTTCTGCCAGACGTATTTAGATACAACCTTCTGTAAAATTTGAAAAAAAGATCCTAGGTATCTCAATAGGTATCATCTGAAATAGAAACAGTATTTTTGGGAGGGTCATCATCTTAATTGCGTTGATTCTCCCCACCCATGATAGCTTTCGCAGAGAGTAAGATGCCAGATTTGATTTAATTATATTTAACATCGGGACGTAGTTTTGTTGATATAGCTCCTTAGTTTTAGATGTTAAGTTAATTCCCAGGTATTTAAGTGTCTTTTGTTTCCATCTAAAGGGAAAATACGGAATCAGCGCTTGTCTTTCCTTTTCTGGTACCGTTATATTTAAGATCTCAGATTTATCCAAATTGATTTTAAAGTTTGAGAGCTCTCTGTAATCTTGTAATTCTCTCAGTACCTGGGGCAAAGTTATTCTAGGGTATTTTATATATAATAAGATGTCATCTGCGTATGCTGCGATTTTAGCTTCCCCCGCTTGTGTCTCTATTCCCTGGATGTTTTGATTTAAACGAATCGTGGCTAACAGAGGTTCAAGGGAGAGAGCGAACAGAAGCGGGGATAGGGGGCATCCCTGGCGTGTACCGTTGTGTAATGTGAATTCCTGTGACAGGGAGCCATTGATTCTCACTTTTGCTTTCGGATTATCTGTAATAGATCCAGGATACGTACCTCTCCGGCATCTCAGACCCGGAGGGTGACTCCGCCCACTGTCAGCTGACATCATGCCGCTCCGCCCCCCTCCTTTGCTTAAGCCACAAAAATTCACTTGTGCAGTGTTCCTGCAATGGATGTGGTGGCTGGGCAAATTTCTTTTAATTGTTCTCTCTTCAGGGTTAATTCCCTGAGAGCTCCCGGGTTTAGGGTTTTTTATGGGTTGTTTCCAACTGTTGAATTACTTCTAATAATGTTTTTATTTCCTTAGTCCTCTCTTTCTTCCGCTTGGCCCCTATTGCGACCAGTTGGCCTCTGAGGACTGCTTTATGTGCCTCCCATACAATTACCGGTGATACCCCCTCGGTTGCATTCTCCTGGAAATACTGTTTTGCTGCCCTTTCCAATTCCTGGACAACCGATTTATCATGTACCAAGGAGTCATTCAGCTTCCAATTGTATTGCTTCCCCATTGGTTTATTTATATTCAATACTAGTTCAACCGGATCATGGTCCGAGATTGTCATGGGGAGAATATTTACAGACCTCACCGACTCTATTGCCACATGATCGATCAGCACCCAGTCCAGTCTTGAATACGAATCGTGCAGCTGGGAGTAGTAGGTATAATCTCGTTCCTTTGGGTGTAATATTCTCCAGATGTCCACTAGTTGGTGTTTACGCAACACTCTACTCAATCGGGTGAGGTGGGAGATATAGTTGCGTACTCTTCCCGATGATGTGTCTAGCTTGGGGTCTATGCATAAATTGTAGTCCCCTGCCATTATCAGGGTACCTTTACGTAGTTCCCCCAACTTCCTCAGTATTTTTAACAGAAAGGAGACTTGCAGCCGGCTCGGCGCGTATATATTCACCAACGTGTACTCCATCCCGTTAACAGTTACTTGTAGAAATAGAAATCTGCCCTCTGTATCTACCAGTCGAGCATGTACCTGCAAAAACATATTTCTCCTAAACCCTATTGCTACCCCCTTCGATCGATTGTTATTCGAGGGACTGTAAAACCATTGAGGGTACTCTCTTGAACCTAAGTATGACATTGATGTGTGTGAAAAGTGTGTCTCTTGTAGAAAAATAATATCTGCCTCGTGTCTTTTCATTTCCTTTAAAATCTGATATCTTTTAGCTGTTGCATTTAAACCCCTTACATTATAGGAAATTACTGTAATAGTTGCCATATAATTCTCCTGAGCGATTTTTCCCTAATCTCCTCCTGAGTCTTGGTGTACCCCCTTATTGATATAAGAGCCCCAACACACAATCCACTCCTCCCCCCATCCAGGGGCGTATCTGCCGCGAGGCAAACAAGGCGTTTGCCTCGGGCGGCAGATTCCGGCCGAGCGGCGAATGTACCGGCCCGCGGCCCGCGAGCCGGTACTTTGTGGCCGGCAGCCAGCTCACAAGCCAAGCTCACAAGCTCACAGTCGAGGACCGCGTACCTGACTTGCGGGAACAGCTACACAGTCTGCATCTCTGTCGGATGCAGACCCTGTAGCGGAGTCTGCGCCGGCACCCGAATCCTTTCGGCCAGCGCTCTTTCAGTGAACGCTGGCCGAAAGGATTGTGCATCAATCATCAATCAATCGCCGATAGACCGGGACAGACGTGCCGCC
>NW_017310339.1:0-5701 GCF_000935625.1 Nanorana parkeri | reverse complement strand
CTGCACAACCCCCCTGAGATGCTGCAGGATCTGTGGGGGGCCTTGTTGGGTCTCAGGGGGCTTTGCAGGATCTGGGGGGGGGGGGCTTTGCCGGGTCTCAGGGGGGATTTGCAGGATTCAAAGGGGGCTCTGCAGTAAGCCCACCACAGATCCTGCAGGGTCTCAGCAGGATCGGTGGGGGGCTTTGCTGGGTCCCAAGGGGGCTTTGCAGGATCTGGGGTGAGATCTGCGAGGTCTATGGTGGACTGCAGGGTCTCAGGGGGGCTGTGCAGGATCTGTGAAGGGCTCAGCCGGGTCTCAGGGGGCTTTGCAGGATCTGTGACGCGCTCTGCGGGGTCTATGGTGGGCTTAGCAGCCTGAGACTCCGCAGAGCCCACCAAAGATCCTGTAGAGACCACCGCAGAGCACACCTGAGACCACAGCCAGGTGGGGTAAATTTAGCGCCCGAGTTTTGTCTTGCCTAGGGCAGCCCCAAACCTAAATACACCACTGGCCCCATCCCCTCCCCATCCCTCCCCCTAAGTCTAATAGTTTTCCGCCTCTACATTGGCGAATCAGGGTTCTGCATACGGGCCTCTGTCCCCTATGTACCTTATACCTAATATGGGCCTGGACCCCCCTGTGACAGCGGTCTTGTGAGGCCCCCACCCTTTTGTATAGTTTCCCTTAGCCGCTGTGCTCCCTCCCCCTTTGCCGTATTGATATTTTAAAAATTTTAACATTTAACCCCCCTATTATTTTACATAACCCTCCCCCAGATCTAACTAGGTGGGGCTAGCAATCTACACATTTCAAGATTTTCTAGGATTACTCTCTTCTGCTATCCTATGTTCTGTTTTGTCTAGGTTTTTGCCATTGGTGGTTCCGATTTGTTCTCTGTTCTGGTATATGCTCCACCTGCCATTCTGGCAACTCTGAAGGGGAGATTTCTAGTTTATTACAAAAGTTCACTAAGTCCTCTGGGAATCGTAGGACCGCTGTTCTACCCTCTCTTGTTGCGATAAGACACGAGGGGAACCCCCATCTATATGCAATGTGTTGTTCTTGCAATATCTTTGTTAATGGTTTGAGGGTTCTCCTTCTTGCCAAAGTCTCTGGGGCCAGATCAATAAAAGTCTGTATTTTGGATTCATCTATCTCCAGCTCTGGTGTACGCTTCAAGGATTCCATAATTTGAGCTTTATCTGTGTAATAATGGAACCGTACGATAACATCCCGTGGGCTTTCTCCTCCAATCCTTCTGGGGCGCATAGCTCTGTGTGTCTGATCCTCTGTGTGGATGATCGTCTGGGATACTCAGTGCTAATTCCAGCTCAGCCTTCTCTGGTTCCTGTTCGTGATGTTCCTGTTTGTGACGATCCTGTTCCTGTTCGAGACGATCAAGTTCCAGCTGATCCAGTCAATGTTCCAACCGATCACGTTCCAGTCCAGCCGGTGCCAGTTTCAGTCCGACCGGCTACTGTGCCAGCCCTACCTGCTTCGCTGCCAGTTCCCGGCCAACCTGCCCCGGTGCAAGATGCTTCATCCCTGGGGCTTCCCTTATCCACGGTCCTCCATGCTATCCTGAGGGGTTCCCTTCACCTTTTGGACAGACTTGCCCATTCAAGCAAGTGGGGTCCTTGCCCATTTCTTAAGACTCTTTGTCTTCTGGCCTCCGCTATAGTTTTGGAGTATACCACAAGTCCTGAAACCACGTATCAACCACATCAGTCTGTGCCTGCTGCCCAGCTCCTGGTCTCTGACAATCCTGTGCCTGCTGTCCAGCTCCTGGTCTCTGACGATCCTGCGCCTGCCGCCCAGCTCCTGGTCTCTGACGATCCTGCGCCTGCTGCCCAGCTCCTGGTCTCTGACCATCCTGCGCCTGCTGCCCAGCTCCTGGTCTCTGACCATCCTGCGCCTGCTGCCCAGCTCCTGGTCTCTGACCATCCTGCGCCTGCTGCCCAGCTCCTGGTCTCTGACGATACTGCACCTGCTGCCCAGCTCCTGGTCTCTGACGATCCTGCGCCTGCTGCCTAGCTCCTGGTCTCTTACGATCCCGTGCCTGATGACCAGCTCCTGGTCTCTGACGATCCTGTGCCTGCTGCCCAGCTCCTGGTCTCTGACGATCCGGTGCCCGAGTTCCAGCTCCTGGCCTCTGCCGATCTGGTGCCCGAGTTCCAGCTCCTGGCCTCTGCCGATCCGGTGCCCGAGTTCCAGCTCCTGGCCTCTGCCGATCCGGTGCCCGAGTTTCAGCTCCTGGCCTCTGCCGATCTGGTGCCCGAGTTCCAGCTCCTGGCGTCTGCCGATCCGGTGCCTCTAGGTGGCGCTGGAGCTAAGCTCTGCAGTTTCCATACTCACCTGCGAGGGTCTCCAGGCAGCCAGGAACTGCTAGGTACCAGACCTCCACTGGGTGGTGCTGGAAACTGCAACTCCAGTGCTCACCTGCAGGTGTCTCCCAGCTGCCACCAATCATCCACCACCTGGTGCTGGGAGGTTACCTAAGCCCTGGGAGGTTACCTAAGCCCTCCCTGCAGAAAGGTCTGTGGCTCATTATTGTTTCCTGTTAAGCCTGAGTCCCCAGTACTGTAAACCTGCTTCTGTTCCCGAGTCCTGTATCCTGTTTATGTTCCCTGCTTGTTGTCCGGAGCAGTGACCTGCTTATGTTCCTGAGTCCTGTTAGCTACTTGTACCCTGACCTTTTGTCCCTTAGTTCCCCCGGTGTTTTGCTTTGCTCCCTGGGTTTGCTTGCCTGTTACTTTTGCATGTGGTGTGGTTTAGATGTAGTTGGTTGCTAATACTTGTTCTGTTTAGTTTATTCTGGTTGGCATATTAAAAAACGGTATATCATACATTCTGCCTTGTCCTGTGTGGTCACACGTGTTTGGTCTGCCTGTGTGGGTGCCTGCGCAGGTGTAGGGTCACCTGTGTCGGTATCCTTGACACCCTGTATGTTGCGGTCTCCAAGGAACTCCTCCAAGAGTTTCTTGAATGATTCCACACTCTTAGCTGAAATCACTTCCTGAGGCAGTGAGTTCCAGACCTTAACAACTCTAACTAACCGTAAAGAGTTTGTTAATAATGTTGCTGTCACCATTGAACAGTTTATACAAGAAAATCATGTCCCCCCTTAATCTCCTAACCTCCAAAGAGAACATATTTAATTTTAACAACCTTGTTTCATAGTTCAGGTCCTCCATCCCCTTAATGAGTTTGGTTGGCCTCCGCTGGACTTTTTCTAGCTCAAGGACATCTTTTCTGAGTACCGGTGGCCAATAAGTTGGGAAAATTGTTTGGTGATGACCTGGATTGCCCATTGTGGTATATATCGAAATAAAAAGAAGATCTTCACACTCATTTCCCTCCTGCTGCACGTACAAAATCGATATCCTTGTCCTATCATTCCTCTATTTGTAACAAATACCAGGAGTCTGGCTATAAGAATGTTACTACAGGGGTGTGGAAATTTCTTAAAAAACTACTTGTCCAAGGACCAGGGGAGGACTGGGCCTGGGGGGCAGGGTGGCAACTGCCCCCCGGGCCTCTGCGATGCCGTCACGAACAGCTCCTCAACCTCCGCTGCCACCTGCACCCAGCCGGCCCGCCGCATCCGATGCGGCTCTGTGATCGGCGTGGCCGCTGCTCCGCAAGGGGGTGGTCGGGAGGCCCCAGCAGGGGGCCCTCTAACATGCCTGATTAGAGGGACGCCTCTACTTGGTCGAGCAAGCCAGGATCGCCTCTGTATGCGATCTGGGCTGGCTGGATCAGGCAGACACAGTCCTTTAATCAGTAAAACAGCAGAAAGGCATCATGGCACACTCACAAACCAGCATGTAAAACAACTTTTCTCACCACTAAGGATAATGACAGAGGTTTGTCCACAAACAGGGTCCATGGAGCCCCCTATTCTGAGTCCGATTGTTGTGATAGCGATGTATCCCTTGTTGAGACCTCTATGCCTGGCCTGTATAAGTAGATTCAATCACTGAGGATGGATAGTTTTCAGTATTATGCGGTCAAAAGATGATGCCTTTCCTAGGGTACTATGCAGAGTACATGTGTCCTGATTACATGTGGCTGTTAGCTGTGGCCATGACACAGGAAATACTGACTAACAAGAAGAAGGGTGGGGCTTACATACAGAGGAAATGTGTCATCACATGAGGAAAGGAATACAGAAAAAACAGGTGCAATATCACAAAAGGCCACTAGATGGCAGCATAGGAACTAACATATAAAACGTCCATAGAAAATGGTATAGAGAAAACAATCTATATAAAACTTCTATCCAAATAAACTTCTATGCCCCATTGGGGCGGCACACTCCCCGTCTGGCATTGTAAATGTCACTATTTAACTCATGACGGTAGTTATGCAGGTAACAATAGTATAATTGCTTTGATGTCTTGAAACCTGAAAGACAAAGAGAACATGCATACAATGCAATAACAAACTATTAAAGTCCATGAACTTGTAGCTTGTCTTCTGGACCTAAAATAAAAGAACATATATACAGATGTCCACATATCAGAGTCTGTGATAACCATCAGCATAGCAGACCTTAATTGCTGAATAGTCCTTCACATGCTGTAGGTCACTCGGTGGGTGGCAACTTGTAAAGTTCCTTAGTGAAGAAACAAGATAGTCTCTTTGGCAGGCTGAAGGCACTTCAAATAAGTCCATCCCTTGATGTGCATGGTGCACGTAGGCAGCGGCATATTTACACTTTGTGCTGCCCCAGACAAGACAGCCCCCTGGCGCCCCCAGGACTGGTGATGTTCTCTGCAGTAATGGGGTCAGGCCTTGTCCACTTTGTGAAATGACAGTCCAAGACGAATCCTTGCTCAGATCTGGTGACAGGGGTTGCCTTCAGGACGAATCTCTGGATCTTTGTCAGGATCTAAAGGACTGACGACATTGGCTGTAGCTTCTTCTGGATGACCAAGAAGAATTTGCAAAGACACTTACCGACACCGGCCTGGTGGCATGATCTGCAGGATTCATTTCTGATAGAACATAATGGCATTGTTCAGGCTTAGATGCTAACTTAGCTTTGCCAAACAGAAACCATGTGGGTTTGATTAGAAGAGTCTCTCACCTTGAGGTAGGCAACAGCCGCTATGGTCTCAGTAGATGCATCTGAGAAGATGTGAAGCTCCTTTCTCTGGCTTGCAGAAAGGGAAGCTGAAGTGTAGCAGATTGGTATTTGAATTCCATCTAAGACATGTGGTGACTGATGTCACGGTAAGGATTTGCCTTGTATGGTGATGGGAGCCACAAATCCCACTGGATCGTATAGGCTGTTCACCACTGACAGAACACAACGCTTGGTAAATGGCTTGTCTGCAGAGCTGACTTAAAAGCTGAAGGTGTCTTTTAATAAGTCCCACCATAGGTCCAGACTTCTCTGTACAGGTGGCATGTCTAGTCCCAGATTTAAGTCTTTGAACCCTGTGGTATGTTCGCCGGTTTGAAAGGCTTCCATAACAACAGCATTGTTTGAGACAGTCTTATAGTGTCTGAGGTTGGTCTCAGAAAGCATACCTTGAGCCTTTGGTAGCAGGTCTAATGCTTCTTCATGAAGAGGAGAATCATCTTGCACAATGACTGGTGTTGAAGACTCCGACGAGTTTCCCAAGAGGTTCACTGCTTGTGAAGTCACTGGAGTGATGCTTGAGGAGTCCGGTGCGTTGTCCCGGGTGCTTGCATCAGTGGATTCCTGCCC
>NW_017310338.1:21694-23614 GCF_000935625.1 Nanorana parkeri | reverse complement strand
GTGTCCCAGAGAAGACTCCTTATCATGTCACACCCATCCCCCGCCACTTCCTCCTCCAACCAACTTATGCTGAAGATAAAGGTGAAGCCACCATGACGACATGAAAACCTCACAACAATGAGTCCAACTGCCCGAAATGTATATGAGACATCGATGTCACCGACATATACCAGAAAGTTCCTCCTGTGCCCACTATGAGGGGTCCCCACCATCCCTGTGCCCATTATGAGGGGCCCCCACCATCCCTGTGCCCATTATGAGGGGCCCTGGAACACGGAATGGTAGACGGGAGATGTGATGGTTGGAGTATTTTTGGTGTAGGGGGGAAGGGACACAGTTGGGGGAGGGGGCGGGGCAGTTGTGCAAACACAGAGGAACCATCTGCTGGAGACTCAATGACGCCACAACACCAAAACTGTCCCCCACAGAGAAGAGTCCAGAACTTGGAGGGTGTTCAGTCCCCGCATCCAACATGTCACCGAGACGAACCGCAAATAGAGCCATTTATCCAACTGTCCATCCAGAGCCGCCAGTAGTTAGTTTGTGGTCTCCTGGACAACGTGGGAGGTCTCCTGGACAACGTGGGAGGTCTCCTGGACAACGTGGGAGGTCTCCTGGACAACGTGGGAGGTCTCCTGGACAACGTGGGAGGTCTCCTGGACAACGTGGGAGGTCTCCTGGACAACGTGGGAGGTCTCCTGGACAACGTGGGAGGTCTCCTGGACAACGTGGGAGGTCTCCTGGACAACGTGGGAGGTCTCCTGGACAACGTGGGAGGTCTCCTGGACAACGTGGGAGGTCTCCTGGACAACGTGGGAGGTCTCCTGGACAACGTGGGAGGTCTCCTGGACAACGTGGGAGGTCTCCTGGACAACGTGGGAGGTCTCCTGGACAACGTGGGAGGTCTCCTGGACAACGTGGGAGGTCTCCTGGACAACGTGGGAGGTCTCCTGGACAACGTGGGAGGTCTCCTGGACAACGTGGGAGGTCTCCTGGACAACGTGGGAGGTCTCCTGGACAACGTGGGAGGTCTCCTGGACAACGTGGGAGGTCTCCTGGACAACGTGGGAGGTCTCCTGGACAACGTGGGAGGTCTCCTGGACAACGTGGGAGGTCTCCTGGACAACGTGGGAGGTCTCCTGGACAACGTGGGAGGTCTCCTGGACAACGTGGGAGGTCTCCTGGACAACGTGGGAGGTCTCCTGGACAACGTGGGAGGTCTCCTGGACAACGTGGGAGGTCTCCTGGACAACGTGGGAGGTCTCCTGGACAATGTGGGAGGTCTCCAGGCCTGTCACAGAGATAGAGGACAATGTCGGGCAGCTGATACGAGTACAGAGTCCGGCCTCAGGAGGCGTCTCTACTTGGAAGGATGATGGAAGATCTCGGATCACCGGCACCACGGACAATCTTCTACATGGAGGAGGACAATGCCGTCTTCTCATATTCTACATCTCATGGGCCGAGAATTACATGTAACATACAGACTGTGGCCACGCCCACCTGGAGCACCTGAGGAACCAATAGGACAGCACGGAGGGGGTCATGGGATCTACAGCCACCAGACTCTTCATGAAGTATCTTCACCCAACAATGTTCCACCAAACGGACCTTCTGGGGTCAGACTAACGGGACTGTGAGAAGGACATTAGAGTGTCAGCTCCTCTACAGAGACTGGGACGTTCTCAGACTGGCGGATGTGAGGCACTGTGAAAGTTCTGCTGGCTCCGGGGCAGGTCAGGTGGTCTCCTGGTTGGGGGCCCGTTGTGAAGGAGGACACACAGAGGTGGAGGCTGAAACCTGAACTCGGCACATTTCCTGGCCGGCGCGGTGATACGGAACGTGATGGAAGGAGAGAAGCTGGATCAAGATTTCTTGTGACATTTCCTCCGCCCCCCTCCCCCGATAGTGGCCCCCCCC
>NW_017310338.1:11601-17524 GCF_000935625.1 Nanorana parkeri | reverse complement strand
GGTGTCCGGGTGGGAGTTCAATCATCTGCTTCATATAATCCCAGACAGACCATCCGGGTCCTTCTATAGGGGCCCCACAGGAAATACGGAGCCGGCCATTGCCAACCGGTCCTCAACTCTTCTCTGCCGGGACCCCCTCCCCCAATTCTCACCTTCTCTATAAATATTTATAACCCCCCCAAACCAGTTATTTCCTGAGCGCAGGATGGGGGAGATGATGAGAGTCATTGTCTAGGTGCCGTCACAATGATCACCCAACACTAAAATCACCACAACCACTACTACCATCACCACTTCCACTACTATCACCATCATCACCACAACCACTACTACCATCATCATCATCATCATCACCACAACCACTACTATCACAACCACTACTACCATCACCACAACCACTACTATCACCATCATCACCACAACTACTACTACCATCATCATCATCATCACCACAACCACTACTACCATCACCACAACCACTACTACCATCACCACAACCACTACTACCATGGGAGATGATGAGAGTCATTGTCTAGGTGCCGTCACAATGATCACCCAACACTAAAATCACCACAACCCCTACTACCATCACCACTTCCACTACTATCACCATCATCACCACAACCACTACTACCATCATCATCATCATCATCACCACAACCACTACTATCACAACCACTACTACCATCACCACAACCACTACTATCACCATCATCACCACAACTACTACTACCATCATCATCATCATCACCACAACCACTACTACCATCACCACAACCACTACTACCATCACCACAACCACTACTATCACCATCATCACCACAACCACTACTATCACCATCACTACCATCACCACAACCACTACTACCCCCATCATCATCACAACCACTACTACCATCATCACCACAACCACTACCACCATCATCACCACAACCACTACTACCACCATCATCACCACAACCACCATCATCACTACTACCACCATCATCATCATCACAACCACTACTACCATCATCACAACCACTACTACCACCATCATCATCACAAACCCTCTCATTATTGATCCCGGTGTCCTAGGATCAGACGATCGCTCTCATTATTGATCTCATAGTCCTAGGATCAGACGATCGCTCTCATTATTGATCTCATAGTCCTAGGATCAGACGATCGCTCTCATTATTGATCTCATAGTCCTAGGATCAGACGATCGCTCTCATTATTGATCTCATAGTCCTAGGATCAGACGATCGCTCTCATTATTGATCTCATAGTCCTAGGATCAGACGATCGCTCTCATTATTGATCTCATAGTCCTAGGATCAGACGATCGCTCTCATTATTGATCTCATAGTCCTAGGATCAGACGATCGCTCTCATTATTGATCTCATAGTCCTAGGATCAGACGATCGCTCTCATTATTGATCTCATAGTCCTAGGATCAGACGATCGCTCTCATTATTGATCTCATAGTCCTAGGATCAGACGATCGCTCTCATTATTGATCTCATAGTCCTAGGATCAGACGATCGCTCTCATTATTGATCTCATAGTCCTAGGATCAGACGATCGCTCTCATTATTGATCTCATAGTCCTAGGATCAGACGATCGCTCTCATTATTGATCTCATAGTCCTAGGATCAGACGATCGCTCTCATTATTGATCTCATAGTCCTAGGATCAGACGATCGCTCTCATTATTGATCTCATAGTCCTAGGATCAGACGATCGCTCTCATTATTGATCTCATAGTCCTAGGATCAGACGATCGCTCTCATTATTGATCTCATAGTCCTAGGATCAGACGATCGCTCTCATTATTGATCTCATAGTCCTAGGATCAGACGATCGCTCTCATTATTGATCTCATAGTCCTAGGATCAGACGATCGCTCTCATTATTGATCTCATAGTCCTAGGATCAGACGATCGCTCTCATTATTGATCTCATAGTCCTAGGATCAGACGATCGCTCTCATTATTGATCTCATAGTCCTAGGATCAGACGATCGCTCTCATTATTGATCTCATAGTCCTAGGATCAGACGATCGCTCTCATTATTGATCTCATAGTCCTAGGATCAGACGATCGCTCTCATTATTGATCTCATAGTCCTAGGATCAGACGATCGCTCTCATTATTGATCTCATAGTCCTAGGATCAGACGATCGCTCTCATTATTGATCTCATAGTCCTAGGATCAGACGATCGCTCTCATTATTGATCTCATAGTCCTAGGATCAGACGATCGCTCTCATTATTGATCTCATAGTCCTAGGATCAGACGATCGCTCTCATTATTGATCTCATAGTCCTAGGATCAGACGATCGCTCTCATTATTGATCTCATAGTCCTAGGATCAGACGATCGCTCTCATTATTGATCTCATAGTCCTAGGATCAGACGATCGCTCTCATTATTGATCTCATAGTCCTAGGATCAGACGATCGCTCTCATTATTGATCTCATAGTCCTAGGATCAGACGATCGCTCTCATTATTGATCTCATAGTCCTAGGATCAGACGATCGCTCTCATTATTGATCTCATAGTCCTAGGATCAGACGATCGCTCTCATTATTGATCTCATAGTCCTAGGATCAGACGATCGCTCTCATTATTGATCTCATAGTCCTAGGATCAGACGATCGCTCTCATTATTGATCTCATAGTCCTAGGATCAGACGATCGCTCTCATTATTGATCTCATAGTCCTAGGATCAGACGATCGCTCTCATTATTGATCTCATAGTCCTAGGATCAGACGATCGCTCTCATTATTGATCTCATAGTCCTAGGATCAGACGATCGCTCTCATTATTGATCTCATAGTCCTAGGATCAGACGATCGCTCTCATTATTGATCTCATAGTCCTAGGATCAGACGATCGCTCTCATTATTGATCTCATAGTCCTAGGATCAGACGATCGCTCTCATTATTGATCTCATAGTCCTAGGATCAGACGATCGCTCTCATTATTGATCTCATAGTCCTAGGATCAGACGATCGCTCTCATTATTGATCTCATAGTCCTAGGATCAGACGATCGCTCTCATTATTGATCTCATAGTCCTAGGATCAGACGATCGCTCTCATTATTGATCTCATAGTCCTAGGATCAGACGATCGCTCTCATTATTGATCTCATAGTCCTAGGATCAGACGATCGCTCTCATTATTGATCTCATAGTCCTAGGATCAGACGATCGCTCTCATTATTGATCTCATAGTCCTAGGATCAGACGATCGCTCTCATTATTGATCTCATAGTCCTAGGATCAGACGATCGCTCTCATTATTGATCTCATAGTCCTAGGATCAGACGATCGCTCTCATTATTGATCTCATAGTCCTAGGATCAGACGATCGCTCTCATTATTGATCTCATAGTCCTAGGATCAGACGATCGCTCTCATTATTGATCTCATAGTCCTAGGATCAGACGATCGCTCTCATTATTGATCTCATAGTCCTAGGATCAGACGATCGCTCTCATTATTGATCTCATAGTCCTAGGATCAGACGATCGCTCTCATTATTGATCTCATAGTCCTAGGATCAGACGATCGCTCTCATTATTGATCTCATAGTCCTAGGATCAGACGATCGCTCTCATTATTGATCTCATAGTCCTAGGATCAGACGATCGCTCTCATTATTGATCTCATAGTCCTAGGATCAGACGATCGCTCTCATTATTGATCTCATAGTCCTAGGATCAGACGATCGCTCTCATTATTGATCTCATAGTCCTAGGATCAGACGATCGCTCTCATTATTGATCTCATAGTCCTAGGATCAGACGATCGCTCTCATTATTGATCTCATAGTCCTAGGATCAGACGATCGCTCTCATTATTGATCTCATAGTCCTAGGATCAGACGATCGCTCTCATTATTGATCTCATAGTCCTAGGATCAGACGATCGCTCTCATTATTGATCTCATAGTCCTAGGATCAGACGATCGCTCTCATTATTGATCTCGCTGCTGGACTGTTGCCGCTATGACGGGATCACTAGTGTGACATAACTCTTCTGATCTCCAGACTTACGGCTCGTGTTGTTTCTTGGCAGCTGAAGGGACACATGTAGCCCAGAATAGTCCAGCCATTAGCACAGCGCCTACCAGTAGTAGCAATACCACACAATGGAATCAGCACTCCAGGAGACCTCCACAGGAGGACCAATGATCTCAGAGGGAAAATCAGCCCATTTCTGCCACTAATCGGATCTCAGGACATTCCTGCACACATGACGGGTCAGAACCTCCGCACAGCCTGGAAACTTCATTTCATATTCAGAGCCGCTCAGAGACCTCACAGGAAACCACTAAGAGACGCTCAGCCTGGAGAGCAAAACTTTCCACTCAACAAGTACTCAGCAAGAGAGGACAAGTACAGGAGTCCCTGGAGGTCAGGAGGATAATGGGCCACACGGTGCCATGGGGTACTTCAGCCTTCCCGTCATTGCTGGGGCCTGCTCACTAGTGGAAGGTCATTCTCAGAGCTAGACCCACCTTGGGACAAGCAATGGAGGTCAGGAGGTCCTAGACCCACCTTGGGAAAAGCGATGGAGGTCAGGAGGTCCTAGACCCACCTTGGGACAAGCAATGGAGGTCCTAGGCCCCCCTTGGAACAAGCGATGGAGGTCAGGAGGTCCTAGACCCACCTTGGGACAAGCGATGGAGGTCCTAGACCCACCTTGGAACAAGAAATGAATTGGAAGCAGAAAAGTGTCTGTGTTGCCCAGGACAACCAATCAGGTTCCAGATCATCTTTGGCTAGAAAATGTAAACGGAATTTTCTCCTCAATATTCTTAGTTGAAAAAAGTTGACAAAACTTCATCGTCATTTATAATCCAATTTAATGTTATAAAACCCCCATAAAATGTGTAATTATACAAGGACGTGGGGCGGCCATACGGGCTCAGTAGCTGTACTGTTCCTTCACTGCGAGTCTACGAGTCAGCCTGTGCAGTGCTCACAAATGTCTGACACAGAGCAGCCCCTTGTGACTGGATACAGAGATTGCCGAGATAAAACCACCAGCAAGCAGGGAAGAGAAGACCCCGAGGTCCCCATCGTACCCCCGATCCTTCATCCCTACACAACTCCGACCAACCGCCAGACAGACCAACAATGTATGAGCACCTCCGCCCACTATGAGGGGCCCCCAGCATCCCTGTGCCCATTATGAGGGGCCCCCACCATCCCTGTGCTGAGTTCCCGGGTCTGTACGTTATGAGGGGCCCCCACTGTCCCTGTGCCCATTACGAGGGGCCCCCACCATCCCTGTGCTGAGTTCCCGGGTCTGTACATTACGAGGGGCCCCCACCATCCAGCACCTAGGACATAAAGGCTCCGCCTAGAAGTACAATATTGGTATTGGCCCTTTGGCACTGCGGCCCCGGGAGGGGTGAGGTCACATGGACGGCGGCCAAACATACTGAATGAGGAATATTTACACTCATCAAAGCTGCTCCTCCCCCCTCCGCCCTGAACACATAAAACAAAGGGGTGACCCGGGCCAACACACGCAGCGCTCCCGTCATACCGTCATACGTGTTGTGGAAACAGATTCAGAGACAATGACGGGACGTCGGCCCAGCGAGTCTCTATGGAGGTCGATGTATTCTATAATCAATGAGCCGGGTTCTCCAGCCTCGGGGCCCTGACCTCCTCCCCCCATCCTAGGCCTGACCTCCCCACTCGGGGCCCTGTCCTCCTCCCCCCATCCAAGGCCTGATCTCCTCCCTCGGGGCCCTGTCCTCCTCCCCCCATCCTGGGCCTGACCTCCCCACTCGGGGCCCTGTCCTCCTCCCCCCATCCTGGGCCTGACCTCCCCACTCTGGGCCCTGTCCTCCTCCCCCCATCCTGGGCCTGACCTCCCCACTCTGGGCCCTGTCCTCCTCCCCCCATCC
>NW_017310338.1:7672-11366 GCF_000935625.1 Nanorana parkeri | reverse complement strand
GGACCAGACCCGAGCGTAGAGATCACCAATACGTCCCGGAGAAGGACCTCCAGGGGACCAGACCCGAGCGTAGAGACCACCAATACGTCCCGGAGAAGGACCTCCAGGAGGACCAGACCCGAGCGTAGAGACCACCAATACGTCCCGGAGAAGGACCTCCAGGGGACCAGACCCGAGCGTAGAGACCACCAATAAGTCCCGGAGAAGGACCTCCAGGGGACCAGACCCGAGCGTAGAGACCACCAATACGTCCCGGAGAAGGACCTCCAGGAGGACCAGACCAGAGCGTAGAGATCACCAATACATCCCGGAGAAGGACCTCCAGAGGACCAGACCCGAGCGTAGAGACCACCAATAAGTCCCGGAGAAGGACCTCCAGGGGACCAGACCCGAGCGTAGAGATCACCAATACATCCCGGAGAAGGACCTCCAGAGGACCAGACCCGAGAGATCACCAATACGTCCCGGAGAAGGACCTCCAGAGGACCAGACCCGAGAGTAGAGACCACCAATAAGTCCCGGAGAAGAACCTCCAGAGGACCAGACCCGAGAGATCACCAATACGTCCCGGAGAAGGACCTCCAGGGGACCAGACCCGAGCATAGAGACCACCAATAAGTCCCGGAGAAGGACCTCCAGGGGACCAGACCCGAGCGTAGAGATCACCAATACGTCCCGGAGAAGGACCTCCAGGGGACCAGACCCGAGCGTAGAGATCACCAATACGTCCCGGAGAAGGACCTCCAGGAGGACCAGACCCGAGCGTAGAGACCACCAATACGTCCCGGAGAAGGACCTCCAGGAGGACCAGACCAGAGCGTAGAGACCACCAATACGTCCCGGAGAAGGACCTCCAGAGGAGGCCACCAGCAGGTCACATGTCCCTTCAGTCACCCCTCCCCCAGGACACAGCACTTCCCCCGACACTAATTCCAGCTCCCTCGGGGTCAGATCCTCTGTCAGGTGTCACCTCCCTTCACTTCCTGTGTTGTCACCAAGACAGGAAGTGCGGGACAATCTCCCTAATGGGATACACATACAGCAGTATCTTCTCTGTGTCTCCATTGGAGGGATTCTGTCTACTTCCTGTCCCCGGTATCCACACAGGAAGTGAAGTGAAATCAACCCGACAAGGAGCCATGAGTACCTGACGGAGGGAATAACCCGAAACTACAGGAGGAGCGACCCATCCCCCCACCGAGTACCTCCAGAGCCTGCGCTCCTCACCGACAGCTACAAGTATGCAGAGACCGAGGGAACCCCAACACACTGCCCCGCCCCCACAGGAGGCACAAATGCTGCAATCTGATTGGACAACCAAGAAACCCATTCCGCTCCCCCATCACATCATGTGACCCCCCGATCCCCCGGATTGGGCAGTGGGTGTCACGTGATCCCCTGGTTCGGACGGTGTGTCATGTGTCCCCCGGATTGGACGGTGTGTGTCATGTGACCTCGGTCTCACCTGTCTGTAGGGATTCCTCCGGAGGGGCCCCGGTGGGTTTCTGGGCCTGCCCCTGGTGCAGGAATGAGGCGCATACAATCCACACTACGATCCGGGACCACAAATCCATCCTGGGCCCAAGAGCTGACACTTCAATCCCACAGATCACAGGCTCAGCCACTGCTCCATCCCAGGAGGGGCCCCTGACACCGGGTCCCTGCCAGCCTGTGTGTACGGACTAGTTAAAGGAACAGGTCCCAGCACAGAGCCTTCCGTCCACACACACACAGCGATCCGGATCAGTCTGCACGATGCGGCCTCTCCACTCTCTGCACGGCTCGACTGCGGCTTCTGTTCACGACTCCGCCCCCTTCACTATGACAGCACCAACGTCACGAGTCTCCGCCCCTTACACTGACACGACGGACGTTAAAGATCACCGCCCCCAAGTCTGACACCACGACGTCACAGATCTCCGCCCCCTAAGTCTGACACGCAAACGTCACAAATCTCCGCCCCTTAACGTGACATCAACGACGTCACAGATCTCCGCCCCTAAGTCTGAAAACCCCGCGTCACAGATCTCCGCCCATTATCGTGACATCAACTGACATCAAAGCTCTCTGCCCCCAAGTCTGACACCCTAACGTCACAGCTCTCCGCCCCCCGCTCTTAAACAGTCGATGTATAGGCTCCCCGCCCCTGAGTCTGACAACCCGACGTCACAGATCCCGCCCCTAACTGTGACACAGCGAATTTATAAATCTCCGCCCCTTCGCAGACACTTATGATGTCACCGGTCTCCTCCCCGCCTACCTATCTACATTCCCGCCCTTGATACTGACGTCAACAGCACCGCTTACACTCCGCTTTTGGTCGCTCCGCCCTTTCCCAGTCCTTCATCGTTTCCAACAACAGCACGCTTGGCCCCGCCCCCAACTCAGATATCACCGCCTTCAACTCTGACGTAAATTTCTCCATTACCACCGAATCCCCGACCCATATCTGACGTCATGAACCCTAACCCTCACATGGTCCCTCCCACCCCCTGACAGCCCACAGCTCTCATAACCACGCCCTCACTATTGGGGCAGGGACAAGACCAGTCACCCTGCACAAGGAGAATGCAGCAGTGACCGGTCTTTATTACATGAAGGGGCGGAGACAAGACCAGTCACCCTGCACAAGGAGAGAGAACAGCAGTGGGAGGTCTGTATTCCTGGAGGGGGCGGAGACAAGACCAGTCACCCTGCACAAGGAGAGAGAGCATCAGTGACCGGTCTGTATTACAGGAGGGGGCGGAGACAAGACCAGTCACCCCGCATTAGAAGAGAGAGCATCAGTGAGCGGTCTTTATTCCTGGAGGGGGCGGAGACAAGACCAGTCACCCTGCACAATGAGAGCCAGCATCAGTGACCGGTCTTTATTTCTGGAGGGGGCGGAGACAAGACCAGTCACCCCGCATTAGAAGAGAGAGCATCAGTGAGCGGTCTTTATTACAGGAGGGGGCGGAGACAAGACCAGTCACCCCGCACAAGGAGAGAGAGCATCAGTGACCGGTCTTTATTACAGGAGGGGGCGGAGACAAGACCAGTCACCCCGCATTAGAAGAGAGAGCATCAGTGAGCGGTCTTTATTACAGGAGGGGGCGGAGACAAGACCAGTCACCCCGCACAATGAGAGCCAGCATCAGTGAGCGGTCTTTATTACAGGAAGCTCCGGGTCTCACACTGAGGTTCAGGAAGGACAGGTAACTCTTGCGTTGAGAGTCGGAGTTCTCCTTTAAGTGATGACTTCCTGTCGGGTGGAAGATTCTCTGACAGGAAACGTTGTGCATTCGATTGGTCTGCGGCAGGAAGTGTACGGGGGAGGGGGGGAGGAGATAATAGTGAGGAGGATACAATGTATCCAATGTACTGGCCCTCCCCCGTGGTATATACTCTCACCATCCCCTGTATACCTCAATCCGCCGCTATATACTCCAGTGGGTGGGTCTCTGCTTCATTTAAAGGAGCACTCCACTCAGAGATGTGGAAATTGGAGACGGCGTCTAAATGTCCTGGATCTCAGATCCCCAGCTTGTGACATAGTAGAGAGAGACACGCCCACTGCAGGCTCCTCCCCTTAACTAACACACAGAGTCGGGTTTAACACAGAATGGACGGAGTCATCGCTGATTGGATGGGATTGGTTACACGCCCCTCTGTGTGCCACTCAACTCTTAGCTCCACCCACCCCGCCCCCCCCTTA
>NW_017310338.1:4681-6930 GCF_000935625.1 Nanorana parkeri | reverse complement strand
CCGCCCCTCTGTGTACCTCTCAAATCTTAGCTCCACCTACTCCGCCCCACTGTGTACCACTCAAATCTTAGCTCCACCTACCCCGCCCCTCTGTGTGCCTCTCAACTCTTAGCTCCTCCTACCCCGCCCCTCTGTGTACCTCTCAAATCTTAGCTCCTCCTACTCCGCCCCTCTGTGTACCTCTCAAATCTTAGCTCCACCTACTCCGCCCCACTGTGTACCACTCAAATCTTAGCTCCTCCTACCCCGCCCCTCTGTGTACCTCTCAAATCTTAGCTCCACCTACTCCGCCCCACTGTGTACCACTCAAATCTTAGCTCCTCCTACCCCGCTCCACTGTGTACCACTCAAATCTTAGCTCCACCTACCCCGCCCCTCTGTGTGCCTCTCAACTCTTAGCTCCACCTACCCCGCCCCTCTGTGTGCCTCTCAACTCTTAGCTCCACCTACCCCGCCCCTCTGTGTGCCTCTCAACTCTTAGCTCCACCTACCCCGCCCCTCTGTGTGCCTCTCAACTCTTAGCTCCACCTACCCCGCCCCTCTGTGTGCCTCTCAACTCTTAGCTCCACCTACCCCGCCCCTCTGTGTGCCTCTCAACTCTTAGCTCCACCTACCCCGCCCCTCTGTGTGCCTCTCAACTCTTAGCTCCACCTACCCCGCCCCTCTGTGTGCCTCTCAACTCTTAGCTCCACCTACCCCGCCCCTCTGTGTGCCTCTCAACTCTTAGCTCCACCTACCCCGCCCCTCTGTGTGCCTCTCAACTCTTAGCTCCACCTACCCCGCCCCTCTGTGTGCCTCTCAACTCTTAGCTCCACCTACCCCGCCCCTCTGTGTGCCTCTCAACTCTTAGCTCCACCTACCCCGCCCCTCTGTGTGCCTCTCAACTCTTAGCTCCACCTACCCCGCCCCTCTGTGTGCCTCTCAACTCTTAGCTCCACCTACCCCGCCCCTCTGTGTGCCTCTCAACTCTTAGCTCCACCTACCCCGCCCCTCTGTGTGCCTCTCAACTCTTAGCTCCACCTACCCCGCCCCTCTGTGTGCCTCTCAACTCTTAGCTCCACCTACCCCGCCCCTCTGTGTGCCTCTCAACTCTTAGCTCCACCTACCCCGCCCCTCTGTGTGCCTCTCAACTCTTAGCTCCACCTACCCCGCCCCTCTGTGTGCCTCTCAACTCTTAGCTCCTCCTACCCTGCCCCTCTGTGTGCCTCTCAACTCTTAGCTCCTCCTACCCCACCCCTCTGTGTACCACTCAAATCTTAGCTATTGGCCGGTCATACGTGTGCAGTTCCCACAATCACCAGAAGGTGTCACCAGAGAATCACACCGACAATGATAGAGAAGTGGTATGGCCCCTCCCTCCTGTGTCCTGGCCCCGCCCCTTCAGTATCTGCTCGGTATTTGTATTGGGCAGCGGGTAGAGTCACTGCTGGTAGAGGGCGCAGAGGGAGGTGATCTTCCACGTCACATGATAGGTGATGACATCACACGGAGGAACATGGAACGTCACAAAACATCCAATTCCTGTCCGGTGAAATGTCCATAGTGTGGGCGGAGCTTCACCCCGAGAACTCCTCCCCCCCGATGTCTGACATGTGACAATCTAGAATTGTCGGCTCTCCTCTGTGTCAGCAGCAAATTGCAGAAGTGGTTTCCGAGGAAGTTACAGCGATTTCCTGTGAGGTCGCCGCGTCACGCTGATAGAAGCGCCATCATTGTGACAGTGAAAGGATTACTGAGCCCATCCTGCCGCTGTGATGTTATACTAACCAAATGCCCCGCCCTGTGCTTGCCCCACACTGTGCTACTGCCCCACCCTGACCTACTGCCCCACACTGTGCTACTGCCCCACCCTGTGCTACTGCCCCACACTGTGCTACTGCCCCACACTGTGCTACTGCCCTACTGCCCCACCCTGTGCTACTGCCCTACTGCCCCACCCTGTGCTACTGCCCTACTGCCCCACCCTGTGCTACTGCCCTAATGCCCCACTCTGTGCTACTGCCCTAATGCCCCACTCTGTGCTACTGCCCCACACTGTGCTACTGCCCCACACCGTGCTACTGCCCCACACTGTCCTGTCACTCTCTGATCCGAATGTCTCCGTTTGGAGGACAGAACCATGAAAAGGAGTTCCGAGGATCCGGAGCCGCCGTCACCTTCCCGACCTTCTCCAATGTCCTCTCCTGGAAGATCTTCCATCTGTGAAGAGTTCATTCCATTGTCTCAGGTCTGGAAAGGAAGGACCCCCC
>NW_017310338.1:0-3330 GCF_000935625.1 Nanorana parkeri | reverse complement strand
TCAGGACTGCCACAGGGAGAAGAACCCCAACAAGGACCACAACATGAGCCTTCCCCCGGGAGAGAACTGCGAGACCCGGTCCATGATGAGACCTCCGGAGGTCTAAGAGACCCCCAACAAGGACCACAACATGAGCCTTCCCCCGGGAGAGGACCTGCGAGACCCGGTCCAGGGACAAGTGTGCGTTTATTGATGGAGTAGGCGGTCTTATCCTAGTGGAGGGGGCGGAGTCACCCATACACGTTAGTTGCTAAGGGTGATAGACTGAAGTGGCTCCTGGGGGCCTTATTTCCATCGTAGGGATTTGGGGGGTTTTCTTATTATTATTTTATGTCAATAAATTTGGTGATTCCGAGCGATACGTCCGACCTGAAGGGGGCCAATAATAATAGGGACCGGCGTGTACAGAGAGGGACCGTGCGGTCAGAGAGGGACCGGCGGGTCAGAGAGGGACCGTGCGGTCAGAGAGGGACCGGCCGGTCAGAGAGGGACCGTGCGGTCAGAGAGGGACCGGCCGGTCAGAGAGGGAGAGAAGGACCGTCCGGTCAGAGAGGGACCGGCCGGTCAGAGAGGGGCCGGCCGGTCAGAGAAGGACCGGCCGGTCAGAGAGGGGCGGGCCGGTCAGAGAGGGGCGGGCCGGTCAGAGAGGGGCGTGATCTGGGACGTTCACAATAACGGAAGTTGAACAATTTTCTGCAAAAATATCACAAATTGGACTTAAAAGATGAAACGATTGGGGTGGGAGGGGCTCAGCGTGTCTGGTATTCCTTGCCATGTCCCCCTTCCTCCTCCTGATCTTCTCCAGATGTGACCTGTGGCCCCCAGCATCCCACAGTGCAGACCCCGGCCCCGCTCCTGGAATCTCTCCAATGTGCAGAGAGTGGGGGAGCAGCATGAGAACAAACTGTCTCAACTTCCTCCCAGTCACTTCCTTCTGCAATACCGACTTCTGTACTGACTCCCTCAGCTCACTACGCCCTACAGACTTCCCGATCCTCACCGCCAGAAGACCGGGCCCCTCACTGCTCACGGGGCCCCTCACAGCTCACCGGGCCCCTCACAGCTCACCGGGCCCTTCACAGCTCACCGGCCACTTACAGACCTCCACAGGGCCACCGTGCTACGCCCTAAAAACTTCCTGAGCCTCACCGCCAGCTCAACGGGCCCCTCACAGACCCCTGCAGGACATCCCGATACCCAGGAGGACCTCTGCTGACCCCTGCAGAACATCCCGATACCCAGGAGGACCTCTGCTGACCCCTGCAGGACATCCCGATACCCAGGAGGACCTCTGCTGACCCCTGCAGGACATCCCGATACCCAGGAGGACCTCTGCTGACCCCTGCAGGACATCCCGATACCCAGGAGGACCTCTGCTGACCACTGGAGGACACCCCGATACCCAGGAGGACCTCTGCTGACCACTGGAGGAGCTCTGCCAAGGGGACTTCTCAATACCCACAGAACTCCATCACTTGCTCGGGACCTCTTTGGACACTCGGAGGACCACAGACAGTTGCAGTCCTCCCAGGATTCCTCCTCTGCCCAGAGATATGAGCGGTGAGTGTTTCTTATTTCTAGATTAGATTTGAAGGGCGAGTCCGCCCAAAACTGACCCTTCATTGGTGACACCCGCCGCTAATACGGCCCCCACATCCCTGAGGACTTCCTCTGTTATTTGCATCATGGAGAATGCAGCAGAAGGAGTGAGACTACGTCTCTGGCATTTAGGGGTAAAGGGCTCGCTGCTGCAGTTCAAAGTAATTTCAGAGGCGGGAGATGGGGAACTAGAATTCCCATCATTCCCTAAGAGAAGGAAATTGGTAGAACATCCTGGGGGTTGTAGTTCCCGGCATGGATTTCCCGTGTATAACATGCCCCGTGTATGACATGTCCCGTGTATAACATGTCCCGTGTATGACATGTCCCATGTATAAGATGTCCCGTGTATGACATGCCCCGTGTATGACATGCCCCGTGTATGACATGTCCCGTGTATAACATGCCAGTTCATCCCGACGCGTTTCGCAGTTTGCTTCCTCAGGGGGCTGATAATCGGATAATCACACGCATTGCGTGCCTGGAAAGGGAGCAATAGTCCGGCCCCACCCCCCACCGATCATACACGGGGCATGTTATACACGGGGCATGTCATACACGGGGCATGTCATACACGGGGCATGTCATACACGGGACATGTTATACACGGGACATGTCATACACGGGACATGTTATACACGGGACATGTCATACACGGGGCATGTTATACACGGGACATTGATCACTGATGGGTGACTGATAGATGACTGATAGATGACTGATAGATGACTGATTGATGACTGATGGGTGATGGGTGACTGATGACTGATAGATGACTGATAGATGACTGATTGATGACTGATTGATGACTGATGGATGACTGATGGGTGACTGATAGATGACTGATTGATGACTGATGGGTGACTGATAGATGACTGATTGATGACTGATTGATGACTGATTGATGACTGATGGGTGATGGGTGACTGATGACTGATAGATGACTGATAGATGACTGATTGATGACTGATTGATGACTGATGGGTGACTGATGGGTGACTGATAGATGACTGATTGATGACTGATGGGTGACTGATAGATGACTGATTGATGACTGATTGATGACTGATTGATGACTGATGGGTGATGGGTGACTGATGACTGATAGATGACTGATAGATGACTGATTGATGACTGATTGATGACTGATGGGTGACTGATGGGTGACTGATAGATGACTGATTGATGACTGATGGGTGACTGATAGATGACTGATTGATGACTGATTGATGACTGATTGATGACTGATGGGTGATGGGTGACTGATGACTGATAGATGACTGATAGATGACTGATTGATGACTGATTGATGACTGATGGGTGACTGATGGGTGTGTGACTGATTGATGACTGATGGATGACTGATGGGTGACTGAGGGGTGACTGATGGGTGACTGATGGGTGACTGATTGATGACTGATTGATGACTGATGGGCACATCGGTGGCATTGCTGTTGGTGGAAGTTTCTCCCCCCAGAACCAGCTGTGACCCCAGAATACCAGAAACCTGAATGTCATCAATAGAGACCCCCCAACATTCTCATCTGACTGAGGGGGGGGGGGACTTTATCAGATGGAAAGCATTTGGAGCAACCAATCAGAAGCACAGTCTTGTACTCGCTGTACTACAACACACATCACTCCACCTCCTCAGGAAGTCATAATACAAAGAGCAGAAAACCACAGAGGTAAAGCTTCCGCCTGACACAATGTGTGCGCTTCCTGACACCG
>NW_017310337.1:22969-23706 GCF_000935625.1 Nanorana parkeri | reverse complement strand
TGGGTGAGTGGGGTACCAGGCGGTGTCTCCACAGGACTGATTCGTTGGAGGGTTTCTTGCTGGTCTACCAGTCTAAATGTCTCACATGTGAGCACCCCGGTGTTATCTGCCTCCATGTAATGGACTCCTATCTGACACTGCATTGGATGTTCCACAATGTAATGGGGCAGCACCTGAGTCTTTCCAATCTGAGTTGTTAGTAGAAATCTCAACTTCAATATGTCTCCTGTTCAGATTTCCAGGATGAATTTCAGAGTCTTGCCAATGATTCTGCTTGCGGCCTTTCAGTAGGACAGAGACCTGATGACACAATGGTTGTTGGTGCTGCTTATGATGGATGCTACGTAAGAGAAGAGGTAAGACTGACAACACTGACTTCAGATTTTGATGCTGTCCTTGTCTTCATCACAATCATGTATATGGAGTCTAATGGTCCTGAAAGGATCATGAAACATGGTGACTGTGTTCTGTGCCATCTACTAGTAACTCATTGTTTATGTGTAGCCCAAACTTCAGTTTTGGAGAGGACTAAAATGCCTGTAAGTGTATTGCAGTCAGGGGCCCCTCTTACAATTCACGATCTTGCATTGTCCTGGTGACAAATCAATGGGGAAGACAATCTCTTACAATCTCATATTTAGGGGTGACGAGGAAACAAACTCTTGTTCTGGTGACCACTTCCTAACAATCTCTTAGTAGAGTCTTCCTCCCTCTTGTCTATAGGGCAGGAACTGTTG
>NW_017310337.1:19657-21448 GCF_000935625.1 Nanorana parkeri | reverse complement strand
TCGCCTGCTTTGCATTTCCATCTTGCTGCAGGAAATCTGCATCTTGGGTCAAATATACATTCATGATGTGTGTTGGGGAATCGCTGCATTCAGAATCTCCTGACCATATATTCACATGCAGATATACGTTTGTGCTGTAATTCTCAGTATGTCTGTGTGCAGGGCAGGTTTATACTAGGCCAACTTATCTCATGCCACCCCTCATGCCTCAACTCTGGTATAAACTTGTTGCCTGTAACCTGCTAGCCTTGGCATTGCACAATTGGCATGTTGTAGCTGGTCATGTGAACTATGGTGAGGATAAGGACTTCCCCCTATGATAACTTGGAGTAATCCTGTTGCATATGTTATATGTAATGCAGATCTTGGCTATGGAGCTTACTATGCTGAAGAAGAGTATCCTCTGGTCAGAGTGCTCAGGGAACCGGTCTACCTGGAGGTCCGCATCATCCGTAGAACAGACCCAAACCTGATCCTAGTCTTAAATGACTGCTGGGCCACCAACTCTGCTGATCCTACACTCCTTCCTCAGTGGCCCATCTTGTATGACAGGTGACTGATCTGTAGCTAGGAATCTAGTACACCTTTGGTGTAGATCACAACTCCTAAAATGTCTCTTGTTGGTTTCAGTTGCCCTTTTTCTGGAGACAATTATGTGAGCAGCCTGATTCCTGTTGGAGCTCCTTCACCGGCTATACCTCTACCAAACTACTACAAGCGCTTCCTTGTCAACACCTTCACATTTGTAGACCCCAACTCCCAGCTTGCCCTTGGAGGCCTGGTAAACCTAATACAACCTCTCATGCTTTTTATGCCGGTAGTATGCTGTATTGTAACTGTATACACTTGTCTGCAGGTCTACTTTCACTGCAGTGCTTCCGTCTGTGTGCCATCTAACATGCAGCTGTGTGGGCTCTTGTGTGGTGGAAGGAGAAGTGAGTATTATGAGGTCTCAGACTATGACTGGTGGTAAGACTTTTGGGTTTTCACACCTTTCCCTTACATAAGGGACCATTGTTGGCTTGATTTGGGGAAATTAATATCTAAAAACATTCTTAATTTTAGGGAGAATGGCTGAAGAGCAGGAGCTGTTGTCTCTGAAGAACACGGTGACATCTGAAGGACCTGTTGCCTTTGTTTCTGTGGATGATGAAGAAATGCTAAAACTGGAAGGTAATGTCTTCATGATGTTGGATTTGTTTGGTCTCCAGTTGTGATTCCAGACTTGTAACATTTCTCCTTCTTAGGTGCTGATCCCTCGCAGTACTCCACTCTGGACCTGGCTAGAGCACTAGCGACTGCTGGAGTTATTGGCTTGGTGGCTGTCACTGTTGTAGGCCTGTGGCTACATCGCAGGAGACAAACTTCTAACATAAAAGTTACAAATGCTTAAATAAGACTCTTAAATAAAAACATTTTTAAAAATTTGTGTTTTGGTGGTTTTATTTTTAATATAATTTTTGTGCCTCAACTGGATAGCTAAAGATGCCAGAAAATGTCATCTGTTCTGCAACATATGATGGGGGTGGGGTCAAACTTGGTTGCTATAGGCAGCTGTTAACCTTCACATACAAAAACAGGGATCAGGCTGCCTTCAAAGGGAAGACAGTTTAGGGGGATAAATAAAGATCGGGACAGACCAAATTGGAAAATCGTACAAAAACTTTAGTAGTACATATCAAAGCACCGCCACCCACCTAACAGCAGCATTAAAATCACAAATTAACTGACTGTAAATCCATTTGGTTCTGGATGGTAGATTATAGACACTTTTCTATTATAACCGGCGGG
>NW_017310337.1:12222-19513 GCF_000935625.1 Nanorana parkeri | reverse complement strand
CCCTACATACACGCATGTAAACATGCGTCAGGTGCGCATACCTGCGAAAACGACGATTGCACCCATTACGCCGCACATGTTACATATCGCCGCGAACGTCGGAATGAGAGCAATAGTTCTAGGGCCATCAATCACTGATAACACTAAACTGATGAGCGGTAAAAGCTTTTAAAGCGTCGCCTATGGCCAATTTTGGGTATGCTAGTTTTTTGCGAGTGCGCGCAATTTTTACGCTTGACATGTTTGGTGTCTATTTACCCGATGTGACCCCATCTTTTATATTTTACCAAAAAAGTGGGTAATATTAGTTGTTTTATAGCATAATGTAAAAAAAATGTTTTTCTCAAAATTTTCAGTAATTTCTCCTGAATATAGTAAAAAATAAAACCCGCAGTGGTGATTAAATACCACTAAAAGAAAGCTCTATCTGTCCCCAAAAAATGGTGTAAAATTCATTTCAGTACAGCGTTGCGTGACGGAATAAACGTCAGTCAAAGTACCGCAGCGCTGAACACTGAAAAATGGCCTGGCCAGGTAGGGGATCTGAACACCTGGTCTTCAAGCAGTTAAGTAACTTCAAGTCTGAATTTGTGACCTGTCACAATATAAAGCAACAAATCTTCAGAGCAATCAGTGAAGTTGAATAACTTTGCCTAGAACTGAAGCTTCTCGGTTACCTGGAGGCCGGAAGCCTTTCCTTGGTCTTCTCTGACCAGACAGCAACCAGCAAGCTCCCATTTCTTGGCTCTGTTTCTCTACCAGGAGAAGCAGCAACTTGTAATGTACAGGTCCCCAGACATAGCTTACAAGGGGCTATGGACTTGTGTAGCCATGCTTGTTGGACCGGCACAGGTTTCCAGAATCGGAAGTAATGGGTATTGTCAGTCTTGGCAGGTGAGACGGCAAGGGGAATGTGCTGCAGGGGCTTTATTAAAGCTCTAGAATGCAGATTGGAAGAGTTGGGTCGTGTCTTGTTGTACACTTCCAAGATGTGGCTTTCCATGTCGTGCAGTGGAATGAAAATGGCATAAGCTCAAAGCAGTGGGTATTCATTCACCTGCCTTGGCCTACAGGTTAGCTAGCCTCGGACATGTGTAACTTCTGCAGTTGGAGATTAATCGTAGACAAGACTTCTCTGGATCTATTAGACGTGTGGCCTCTGCAAAATCTTTTGGCTCTTCAATGTTCACTCCCACCTCGAGTGGTAGGGTTAGAGGTCATCTTTAATGCAGCCTATTCTACATCACTCAACTTGGATGTCCTTTCGGCTCATTCGCCTGCTTTGCATTTCCATCTTGCTGCAGGAAATCTGCATCTTGGGTCAAATATACATTCATGATGTGTGTTGGGGAATCGCTGCATTCAGAATCTCCTGACCATATATTCACATGCAGATATACGTTTGTGCTGTAATTCTCAGTATGTCTGTGTGCAGGGCAGGTTTATACTAGGCCAACTTATCTCATGCCACCCCTCATGCCTCAACTCTGGTATAAACTTGTTGCCTGTAACCTGCTAGCCTTGGCATTGCACAATTGGCATGTTGTAGCTGGTCATGTGAACTATGGTGAGGATAAGGACTTCCCCCTATGATAACTTGGAGTAATCCTGTTGCATATGTTATATGTAATGCAGATCTTGGCTATGGAGCTTACTATGCTGAAGAAGAGTATCCTCTGGTCAGAGTGCTCAGGGAACCGGTCTACCTGGAGGTCCGCATCATCCGTAGAACAGACCCAAACCTGATCCTAGTCTTAAATGACTGCTGGGCCACCAACTCTGCTGATCCTACACTCCTTCCTCAGTGGCCCATCTTGTATGACAGGTGACTGATCTGTAGCTAGGAATCTAGTACACCTTTGGTGTAGATCACAACTCCTAAAATGTCTCTTGTTGGTTTCAGTTGCCCTTTTTCTGGAGACAATTATGTGAGCAGCCTGATTCCTGTTGGAGCTCCTTCACCGGCTATACCTCTACCAAACTACTACAAGCGCTTCCTTGTCAACACCTTCACATTTGTAGACCCCAACTCCCAGCTTGCCCTTGGAGGCCTGGTAAACCTAATACAACCTCTCATGCTTTTTATGCCGGTAGTATGCTGTATTGTAACTGTATACACTTGTCTGCAGGTCTACTTTCACTGCAGTGCTTCCGTCTGTGTGCCATCTAACATGGACAGCTGTGTGGTCTCTTGTGGTGGAAGGAGAAGTGAGTATTATATAAGGTCTCAGACTATGACTGGTGGTAAGACTTTTGGGTTTTCACACCTTTCCCTTACATAAGGGGCCATTGTTGGCTTGATTTGGGGAAATTAATATCTAAACATTCTTAATTTTAGGGAGAATGGCTGAAGAGCAGGAGCTGTTGTCTCTGAAGAACACGGTGACATCTGAAGGACCTGTTGCCTTTGTTTCTGTGGATGATAAAGAAATGCTAAAACTGGAAGGTAATGTCTTCATGATGTTGGATTTGTTTGGTCTCCAGTTGTGATTCCAGACTTGTAACATTTCTCATTCTTAGGTGCTGATCCCTCGCAGTACTCCACTCTGGACCTGGCTAGAGCACTAGTGACTGCTGGAGTTATTGGCTTGGTGGCTGTCACTGTTGTAGGCCTGTGGCTACATCGCAGGAGACAAACTTCTAACATAAAAGTTACAAATGCTTAAATAAGGCTCCTAAATAAAAACATTTTTTAAAATTTGCCTTTTGGTGTTTATTTTATTATATATAATGGCTGTAAAATATAATTTTTGTGGCTTAACTGAATAGCTAAAGATGCCGGAAAATGTCATCTGTTCTGCAACATATGATGGTGGGGTCGCGGTCAAACTTGGTTGCTATAGGCAGCTGTTAACCTTCACATACAAAAACAGGGATCAGGTTGCCTACAAAGGGAATACAGTTTGGGGTTAAATAAAGATCGGGACAGACCAAATAGGAAAAATCGTACAAAAACTTTATTAGTACATATCAAAGCACCGCCACCCACCCACCCACCAGCATTAAAATCACAAATGAACTGACTGTAAATCCATTTGGTTCTGGATGGTAGATTATAGACACTTTATTTTGGCACCTTTTATCAAGACCTTTTGAGTTTGCAATAGTACATACTCCAGGTGGATAAGCATTAGGTGTTACATCGTAGCTCTTAGTCTGTACAGAGGGGAGATTGTTAGTTTGTAGACCGTAAATTGTCAGAACGTTTCCAGGCTATCGATTGGCTCCTTCCCTGTCAAAATTAAAATGTAAAATTTTAAATTCCTACCAGACCTTAAGGGTCTGGTATGGATTTTGGGGGGGGGGGGGGGGGGAACCTCACGCTTTAAAAAAAAAATAATAATCCGCAGAGCCCAACTTGAGACCCCACCAGTCCACCTGAGACCCCAGAACAGCTGAAACTTTGCAAAGTCCACCTGAGACCCCCCACAGCCCATCTGAGAGCCTGCAGAGCCCACCTGAGATGCTCACACAAGCCACCTAAGGCTCTGCACAGCCCACCTTAGACTTACAGCATTCCTGGGACCCTGGAGACATCAGCTCACCACCCGGAAGCAACACAGAGTATGTAGCTTCATATTCTGCATTGCTGTGTAATGTATTGCTATGTGGGGGACCTACATGGTGGTCAGTTGCTTTAGACCTGCTTCTGTTCTCCTTTAGGCAGCACCCCTCCTGAACCACCATGGCATGTAGGCTTGAAATCACTAGTCTCCCCCTACATGACAGATTAGAAGGGGCAGCGCCGGGGAAATTGAAGCAAGCCAAGAAGTGGCTCCTAAAATAACAAAGCAGCACTGGAGAATGAGGAGATGTGAAGGTGGATCAGGAGGGGAGAACATGGGCAAGGGAACAGATGGTCTAGAGGATTGATTTGTGTGGGGGGGGGAGGGGCGCTAATGAAAGACTCGCCCCCGGGCGCCTCATTCTTTACGCAAATAGAGCTTTCTTTTGGTGATATTTGGCCGCTGGGTTATTAAATGTATTTTATTTTTTCTATAAATGATTGTGTGAAATGATGATTTCTACTTTTTGTTATACAAAATATCAAAGTTCTTAAAGTCAGGCCAAAATGTATTCTGAATGTTTTTGGTAAAAAATCCCAATAAGTGAATACTGAGCGGTTTGTGAGAATTGGTACCAATTATAAGTCTTTGTAAAACTTGGTTTATATCCATATGGTGTCAGACAACCAGATCGGTATTGCTCGGGGTAACGGATTGGTGTAGGAAGGATATGGCCGGTATATATTGTCACCTCGGTGTGTCTGCGAGAAAGTCTTATCTTAGGAGGCTGAACCCTGCCCCCCGCCTCCCAGGACAACAAATTACCCTGGTGGTTGGCCACCCTAAAGTCACCACCAGGTGTTCTATGCACCTGGAGGAGGTATTAAAGGCTTCTTTTCCTCTTAGGATTTGTAAGTTTACAGAACGGGAACCAAGTCCTCCTTCCAGGGAAGCGGCGCCCCCACCTGTGAGACATCGTCTGGCTTTTTCAGCCCTATGGACTATAGAAATCCCGGATCTGTGTATTCAGTTGGTGGTGTCACAGGGTTACAGAGTTTCTTTCCTTTCCCTCTGCCCGGATCACGCACTCCAATCTTCCTGCGTTCCTTCTCAGGGCAGAAGCTTTGCAGAAGACCTTGCTGCAGCTCTTACCCTCATTATGCCCGTTCCACCACTGGAAAGGTTTCGGGGATTCTATTTCAACCTGGTTATGATTCCCAAACCCAACAGAGATTCCTCCTATTCTGGACCTGAAAGTGTTAAATTCACAAAGATTTGCAAGTTCTGCACAGAATCCGCTCGCTCGGTCCTCACTTCCTTACGGGGGGGGGTTGTTGGTCTTGTATCTGTAGATGGAGATACATGTGGGGGAGGGGTTATCTGGGTGACCTGTTAATAACACGTTGTGAAGTGGCGCTTCAGTTCATAGGTCAGCAATACTAGATCAGCAGTTCATAGGTCAGCAATACTAGATCAGCAGTTCATAGGTCAGCAATACTAGATCAGCAGCTCATAGGTCAGCAATACTGCCTCGAATGTGGGAGGAGACGGGGAGCCTCTGGAATGTGGGAGGAGACGGGGAGCGAGCACGCAGGATAGTGCTGGAGGAATCTCACCCATACACAAGACTAAAAACGGGACTGTGCGGGTGAATCCTGGTCAGGTGACAACCCTGGCAATGGCACTGGTCTGTAATACCTCATATAGCGGGAAGGCGTCTCTAGAGCTCGTCATTTGCAGAATTTGAGTTTTCTAATGTCTCCTCCAAAGGCGCATATAATGGAGGACCCGCTCCACACTCATCTGTATTCTTATCAAATGTTTGATTGATTGGTACCGGGGCCGCCATGACAGTGACCAGCCCCCACCCCCAGACCATTTGTTTTTTACAATCTCTGGACAATTAGTCTTGAAAATTAGCAAAATTGGTTTGCAGGATTCTTCCCCATAGACTTCAATGAGGTAGGGATCAACGGTCACAAGTTCCGTATTGTGTGATAAAAAATTGCTTGTATTGGACCCAGGAGCATCTGGCCAATCACTGTCCTCTGATGGGGCGCATGTAGGCGGCGTTCACTCTCGGGGCGTTGCGTGAGTGTTCCCTTTGGGTTGGCTCTGTGTAACCCCGTGTATGCAACTTGAAACCAGGCCACGGCTCTGGCCTCGTGCAAACACTTCCACACGTGTAGTGCTGCGCACACAGGGCCCCATGGCTTCCACCGCCTCTGCGGTAATGGGCGCTTCCTCCCCCTTAGGGAGAAAGGCCACCATGAGCGGCACCCTGTGTCAGGCATAGCCCCTTTGCACACCTACCCTCCACAGGATGGTTACAGCCACGATACAGTCCAACATCACACTCCTGTAGAACCTTCTCAGAGGTTGGAGGGAGAAGAACCAGTCCACACAGATAGTCTTTTCTTGGTTTTACTTGAAGGTATAAACAGAACAAAGCATACGATCAGCCACCCCCGGATGGGATGAAGGCGCAGTTCTTGATAGTTGCATGGTGATACAGATTAGAGAGAGAGAAGAACAGCCCAGGTGCAGCCCGGAGTCCACGACTTACTTCGGCCAGAGGCCCACTGGCAAATATCGTCAGTACTACAGCTTCTCACTATTCTCTGGAATCCCATCCTTGTCAGTCCTAGCTCGGTGGTTTCCTCCTCCAGGGGAACCTCTATAGCTCTACATAGTCCTAGGCCTGGTCCTGTCCTTACCATGGACCAGCCTATGTTTTAGAATCAGTCTCCCTCCAGAGACTCTGCAGACAGTCTTAGACTTCTGCTCTCCTGTACTGAACTCCACAACTGACTTCACTTCCCCTCTCGGGCGCCCCCTATAAATCAGCTCTCCTGGGACACAGAGTCTCCCCAGGCCAGAGCTGCATCTATCTCCAGAGCCCCGTGGGGGCATCTAGTGGCCGTTGGCCATACTGCACCTACCTACACGCAGATAAAGACAATGACAACTGACAGGGGTCCTAATCCCCCCCTCCCCCTCTCTAATGTTCTTTCCAGATTTACATATAATACTTTATATACTCCCCTCCCCCCAGACCTCTGGCCAGCATGGCCCCATAGAGCACACTGAGGACTTTCCTTGAGGCTTTGTGTCATGTGATCCACTTTCCCACGCCACTGAGCCTAGCCAGGCTGCAGCTTCCCAGGGGCAACACTGGATCTTCTCGGGGCATTTCTGATGACAGATCAAATGTGACTTTCACAGTTGTGTGTAACAGTAGTAGCGCTCTCAATACATTTGTCTGTTAAGAATACTGTATGTGATTTGTACATGTAGAACAGCTCACATCCATGTTATCACATCCAGGAGCGTGTGAGCAGCAGAGCGTGTATAGTACACATGTGACGTGTCCAGAATGGAGGTCGGGGGTCAGCCAATGATACAGCACAGCTGCCATACTGGAGGTTCTACTGACTGCAGAATGGAGGACCAAAATATCCTTCTACACCCCTCCCCCATCCCTCCCCCTCTCTGCATACTGACACAGGAAGGGGGATGGTGCGGAGCAAGACAGAGGGGAGCACATGTTGTCACTTCAGCGTCACATTTGTCTTTGCTGGTACATGGAAGAACGCTCGCAGTCACTGATGGATCTGAAGGTGGCAATGAAGCCGACCCACAGTGCAGCCTGACAGTCCTGTTCCTTCACATGCTTCAGTCCCGATCTCCAGACCCCTCTGCTGCTGTCTTCCCCGTCCACCACTGACCTGCTGGAGCAAGATACAACTCTTCCTGCCGGGGCTAGGACCTTCCAGGACAGACAC
>NW_017310337.1:464-764 GCF_000935625.1 Nanorana parkeri | reverse complement strand
AAACCCTCTGCACCAAGGACCGGATTTGCTCTCCCTGCTGCCCCTGAAGGCCAGGTTCTTCAATGCGCCCCCCCCTCCCCTCCAACCAGCCCTCCATGGAGAATGCCAACCGGATAGTGGGGGCGGCAGGGTTAGTTTGGGGGTTTTTTTTATTGTTTTATTTTTTTTAACTTTATTTTTTTTTTTTCCTTTTTTTCCTTTTTTATAATTTTGTGTGTGTTGCTGGTGATATGGTGCTCACTTTTATGCATTGCTGTATGATGATTATACAGCAATGCAGAATAGCTCCAACTATGTAGG
>NW_017310337.1:0-429 GCF_000935625.1 Nanorana parkeri | reverse complement strand
GGTTGCATTCTGCATAGCTGACTTACTATAATGTATTGCTGGGACTTGTAGTCCCGCATAGCTGGTTGTATTCTGCATTGCTGTATGATGATTATTATACAGCAATGCAGAATAGCACCAACTATGTGGGACTACAAGTCCCAGCAATACATTATATTAAGCAGGGAAGCACCAGTGCCGATACTGGGCATTTTCACAAGTACTCATACTTGTGAAAATTCCCCGATACTAAGTGCAGATACTGGTGGTCTGCCGACCTCAGCATCTGCGCTTGTGCACAGACCAGTATTATTGAGGAAACTGGGATTTATTTACAAAGCATTTTGTTTAAATCGTTAATTGTGACCGTTAATATTATTCCATCATTTACTGCCACCCATCATTCACGGCCATGGACGGCATATTAACGGTCACAATTAACCATTACAA
>NW_017310336.1:21698-23359 GCF_000935625.1 Nanorana parkeri | reverse complement strand
GACAGTACAGCAAAGAAAAGGGGGGAGGGAGAGCGAGTGGGACGCCAAGTTGGGCCACTTGCTCTTGCCCGAGCCACCCTAGAACACTCCTCTATTAAATACAATGATGGAGATACCACGCAGTATAAACCCTACCGCGGGGTCGCACTACAAAATGTACCTTAGGATAGGATAGGATAGGATATGCAATGTTCAATAGATCCAGCAGGATTATGTTAATGCGAAGTTGTTGGAAAACAGAAAAATGAAAGACTGTTGATGATGCCATGCAAAACATGTTGTAAACATTCCTTGAATTTGTCAACACAATAAAATGTTTTTGAAAAAAGAAACAGACACTATGCGGCTGATTTACTAAAGGAAAATAGTCTGCAAGGGAATTTGCCATTTAGCTTAGTGAATGATGTGAATATGCTTAATGAGGAGACGTGAACAGACTATTTGCCTTCAGTAAATGACACACAATGTATCTAATTCATTTTAAGAATGAATGTATTGAAAATGTCTCCATCAAAGTCATAAATAACATCCTTTCATGCTGACTGCACGGCAAATGCAGACATGGACAACAGAGGTTATTAGACAACGTCTAATGCAAATAACAGGGAGCCAAAACTCAAAACCAAAACGCCAAACTTTGCGGGATGTTCTCGGTCTGTTTGACCGCGGAACGTCCCACAATGCACTGCGCCGTCTGAAGCTGTAATTGGCTAAAGTCTTGCACCTGACCAGAGGTCAGGTGCAAGACTTTGCCAATCAGGGCTCAGTACACATTTAGAGCCATGGTTGGGCAAGGTCATGATGACTCTGCCCAATCATGGCTCACAGCTAAGTTCCTGCAGCACACTATTAGGGCTGCAGCTAACGATTATTTTCATAATCGATTAGTTAGCCGATTATTAAGTTCGATTAATCGACTAATCGGATACAAAAAAAAAGGGCTCCAGTGATGTACTACTAGTTTCTATTGAGATTGTAGTCCATCACGGGAGCAAGCTTGGCGCGGTGGAAGTATGGGGTGGAGTGTGGTGTGCAATATAGTACATTATACAGCGGCGCAGTGCAGAATAGCAGCAGCTATAGAGGAATGTAGCAATAGTACATTATACCATAATGTACTATTGCTGTGATTTGTAGTCCTCTGTAGCTGGGGTTATTCTGCATTGTGCTTTCTATAATGTATTATTGCTGGGATTTGTAGTCCTCTATAGCTGGTGACATTCTGCAGTGCGCTGTATAATGATTATACGGCGAAATGCAGAATACCAGCAGCTATATAGGAATACAACAAATGCCAGCAATAGTACAACATTATACTATAATGTACTATTGCTGGGATTTGTAGTCCTCCATAGCTGGTGGTATTCTCCATTGCACTGTATAATGATTATACTGCACAATGCAGATTACCACTGACCAGTTATAGAGGAACTACAAATCCCAGCAATAATACATTATACAGCGCGATGGAGAATACCACCAGCTATAGAGGAACTACAAATCCCAGCAATAATACATTATACAGGGTGTTTAATATATTATTGCTGGGATTTGTTGTTCCTCTATAGCTGCTGGTGTTCTACAGTGTGCCGCTTTTTTTTTTTTAAACAGGAAACATTAAAACAGGTCCCCCTTACCTGTTTCTGAACCCTTGTAAGTCG
>NW_017310336.1:0-21628 GCF_000935625.1 Nanorana parkeri | reverse complement strand
GGCCGTGTACTTCAAAGGGAGCACGCCCCCAATTAACAGATAATAGCTAGATTAAAAAGATTCTACCTCAAGGTGTGCAAAAACCTTAGGGGAGGGGCTTTTAAGAAATACTAGAAGGGGCCATCTCAATGAATTGTTAATCATGTTTTGAGGTAGAATCTTTTTAATCTAGCTAAATTGTTTAGTGATGCAAGGGTAAGGCACTGAAAGGATGCTTGCTGTAAGGTTTATGTTGGCTATTCATGCCACCAGATGTCTATTCTTTTTATGGTAATAAGCAATAACTAGGCAGGAGCAGTGAACATAGGAAATCATGCATCTGTGGCTTCTAACATGAGTATACTTTTACTCTCAGGCTATCCATTTAAAAATCAGGGTAAAAAATAATACTTTTGAGTAAGTCTTCAATGTGGAATTTCTAAAACTGCAGTTTTACATCCCTTACAGACTCTAGGCAGCTACATTTGTAGTCGTGACGTACCAGCGCCGAGTGAGGGAGCCTGCCGTACCAGCGCCGAGTGAGGGAGCTCATGGAGGAGAGCAGCGGCGTGCACGGCTTCAGCGTGCGGGGGGCGCAGCGGGACGGAAACAGCGTGTGACGTGTGCTTCAGGCCGCGTGTGGAGCCCCGAACAGGGAAATCAATCGATAGCCAACGAATCGACGATCGAAAACGTTGGCAACGTTTTCAATCGTCGATTTTAATCGACTAAATCGATTAACTGTTGCAGCTCTACACACTATATAAGGCTGCTGACACTGTGGCCATATGTAGTGTGTTGCAAGAGTGAAAACAGATTGTTCTATTAGAGTTAGTTATATAGCAGAGTTCTATCAGGAGTTCGTTCTATCCATCAGAGTTTGTTCTATCCATCAGAGTTTGTTCTATCCATCAGAGTTTGTTCTATCCATCAGAGTTTGTTCTATCCATCAGAGTTTGTTCTATCCATCAGAGTGTGTTCTATCCATCAGAGTTATATACTATAGCAGTCCTTCATACTGGTCTATTATAGCAGTCGACCAGGTTATTCTGACAGTCGATTATTGCAGTAAACATCATGTCAGAAAGACCAAAAATGACAGGCAAACGCTCCCATGCAGAGATAAGAGGGCAAGCATCCTCTGTGTCCGCAGGCTCTGGTCGTGGACATGGTGCATCCTCTGCAGGCAGGGCACGCTTGTCCTATCTATCTGCTGCTGGCCGTCTTATTCAGCAACAACATACAGCATTGGATAACCATGCCATCATCATCCTCCTCATCCTCTGCCACCCAGGCTGATACTGGTTCTCAGTCCACCACAGCTGCCAACGTGTCCTATTCTGCCTCCTTGTCCACAGCTACTCCTGCCGTAGCCTCACCATCATGCACGGAGGAGTCAGCTGAATTGTTTCACCACAACATCAGTGACATGCTGCTGGAGGATGCGCAGCAATTCCAATGCTCTGATGTTGGCTCTGAGATTGAGGAAGGGAGTAACATCAGCCTAGAGAGAGGGGGTGCCAGTGACGCACAACTAACTGACACTCATGTTCCCCCAGCTGCAGCATACTGCCAGGTTGGCTCCAGTGATGAGGACAGAGTGGGTGATGATGACGAGGTCACTGACTCCACTTGGGTGCCTGATCAAACAGAGAAGGAAAGTGAGGAGGAGACACAACCCCAATGAGGCACAATATCCTTCAGGAGCAGCTGTATGAGCAGCCAGCCCTTCGCATAAGAAGGCAGAGCTGCACTGGTGCAGGGCGCTGTTGTCTCGCAGCACACTTCCAGGAACTCTGCTGCCTGGGAGTTTTTCACACTGTTGGCTCAAGAGGATCAAGCATGGCAAAAACATCAACCGCTTGGGTACTTTGTGCTTGAAGAGACATATGACCACCTGCCATGCATCCCATTGGCAACAGCAACATAGAAAGGACAACACTTCTCATCGGTCCTCAGCTATGATCTCTACCCCCACTATACCTCATGCCTTCTCCACAACCTCCACTGACAGGGATGATGTTATAGTAATGGGTGTAGCAGGTCCTTCCTCTGAATCTGCCTGCAGCCAATCAGCTGCAGATGTTCTAAGTCAAATTTTGCTGTCCCAGCTGCTGCAGCTGGCAAGTTCCCAAGTGACAATTCTTTTCCCGGAAGGCCATTCCACTGCACCAGCATATGGAAGGCAATGTTTTGACCTCGTTGTACAAGGCAGTCAGCAGCAAGGTCCACATTACTGCCGACACGTGGTCCAGCAAGCATGGACAGGGCTGTTACATTTCATTCATGGCACACTGTGTAACTCTGCTTGCAGTTGGGAGGGATCCAGGACAGGGCTCCGTGCTGGAGTTTGTTCATCCACCACGCCTCCAGAAATCTCCTGATCTGAGGTCTGTCTGCTCCACCCCTCCTCTTCGTCCTCCTCTGCAGATTTGTCCAAGGAAGCGGCAGTTCACCATAAGCGTTCCAGGGGCTACGCAACGGTTTAGGCAAAAAGATGCCATGCTGTTCTTGAGCTGGTTTGTCTAGGGGACAGGAGCCACACCAGGGCAGAGATTCTGTCAGCTCTGTAGATGCAGGTCCAGAGTGGTTAACACCACGCCAGCTTGAGCTGGGAATGGTTGTATGTGACATTGGGAGCATATGCCCTATGCCTGGGAAAGTTGGCGCATGTCCTAAATTTGTTTGTACAACGCTTCCTAACCAGGTACCCAGGACTGGCAGAGCTTCTCAGGCAGACCAGAAAAGTCTGCAACCACTTCAAGCGGTCATACCCGGCAAGTGTTCGTCTGGCCGAAATTCAAAGGGAATTCCACCTTCCCACAAACCATCCTTTTAGTGACATGCCCACTAGGTGGAACTTGACATTGGCAATGCTGCAGCACCTGCACAAGCAGCAGAGGGCCATCAATGAGTACCTGTGTGAGTATGGCACAAGGACAGGCTCAGTGGACCTTGGATTTTTTCCCCTTGTCAGTGGCTGCTGATTAAGGATGCATGCACTGTACTGTCACCTTTTGAGGAGGCGACGAGGATAGTGAGCAGGGACAGTGCATGCATCAGTGGCACGATCCGTTTGGTGTTCCTGCTGGAGCACACTCTGCGGGGAATTATTGATGTGGTACTAGAGGCAGAGCAGCGGGAGGAAGAGGAGGACTTCCTTAGCTCTCAAGGCCCACTTTACGCAGACAGGATTCCTGCGGGTCACCAGAAACCCAAGGAGTAGTACGTGGCTGAGATGAGGTAGTGCACGATAGTGTCATCCTCAGTGACCAAGCAGACTCGGAACCTAATGCCTCCTCCAACTTACGCTGCATGGGCTCCGTTATCTTGCAATGCCTGCTAAAGGACCCCAGGATTTGTGGTATCAAGGAGAGGGATCATTACTGGTTGGCAATCCTTTTTGATCCACGCTACAAGCGTAAGGTTGCAGAGCTCATCCTGCCCTCACAGAGGGAGCACAGGATGAAACAACTGGAGGATGCTCTAAAGATAAAATTTTGTAACACCTTTCCAGACACTGGTAGGTTACCAAGTGATGAAAGAGGTGCTTCTGAGGCTTCGGTTGTTCAAAGGAAGAGCGGTGGAGAAGGGGGCCGCTTGACTGATGCCTTCCGCAATTTTTTTATTCCTCGGTGCCCAGGGATGTTAACTTTAGGCACCCATTGCCAGCGTCTGCATCAGATGGTGCAGGATTACCTAGGAGCAAGAGCAGACCTGGATTGCTTTCAAGGAGATGATCCACTGGCTTACTGGGTCTTGAGAATTGATCACTGGCCAGAACTTAGCCAATATGCCATGGAGCTACTGGGCTGCCCAGCATCCAGCGTGCTTTTGGAAAGGACGTTCAGTGCTGCTGGAGGTTTTGTTACAGACAAAAGAGTGCGCCTGTCCACAGACTCCGTTGACCGGCTGACATTTATAAAAATGAATCAGTCCTGGATCAGCAGCAGCTATCAATCCCCTGATGCCACTGAATAGATCGGGGATCTCTGGATTCGGAAGACTTCCTAGGCTGCCTGTTTGTGGGCAATTATTACGCCATCTGAAAGTTATGTTCTCGGTGTCGTGCACCACCAACGAGCAGGTCACAATGTTTCCGCACCCACATGTGACAGGTGCATATCATTGGAATATTTGACCACAGGGTCCAACCATGCTCTCTTCCAAAATAACTCTGAAGGGTTTACGGTGTGAAGGCACTTGCTGACACTAAAGGCCCAATCTTTGGGTGCACTGACTGGTGTGCCGCATGCATATCGTTGGAATATTTGACCGCACGGTCCAACCCTGCTCTCTTCCAGAATACCTCTGAAGGATTACGGTGGGAAGGCACTTGCCGACACTAAAGGCCTAATATTTGGGTGCACTGACCGGTGTGCCGGATGCATATCATTGGAATATTTGAATATTTGAAAATGTATTCTTACCCTTTAAGTCATGTAAAAATGACTGTTCCTTTAAAAACGTTTTGTTTTGTTTGTTTTTTTCATTGATTCCTGTCCCCCAGGGCAGTACCCCCATACACCTTTTATGGCCAATAACTTGCATATAAGCCCTCTTAAAGTGGACAATCATTTCCAAACGTTCGACCCCCATTGACTTGCATTGAGTTCGAGTTTGTATTCAAACTTTTGGGCCGTTCAAATGTTCAAATATGAACTGATCAGCCCATCACAAATCATGGGTTGTCCTGGGTGTTCTCAACTATGATATTTGTTTAAAACCATATGGTATTATTAGGCAGTGCCAATACCATAACTTGTTCAGAGACTGTGTATTGTGTAGAGCAAATACATATAATAATAGCGCCCGGGTTTCCCCATGATGTCACCATGACCTCATAAAGTTGCCAAAAACACATAATAAATCATCTGAGTGAAGTGTAAAAAGCAAATAGCATTGCAGTACCTTACCCAAAATGTGACATCAACTACCCCAATCTTCATGCCAGGACATTATTAAGATCGTTATAAGGTTAAAAACAGCGGCTTCATTGCAGTAAAAGGCCAGGACCAGAGCCAGCCTTCTGGAAGCATTGTAGGAGTGGAGCAATGCCCTAACTCCATGCTGCCTCAAGGTGCTCTACCGAGCATGCTCAGCCAGCTATGCCCAAACTCTAATCTGCTCAGAAGATAGAACTGATCATGTGCAGCCCTGCTTAGGGGGAATACATGCATAAGTGGTGGTGTCATCTCTTCTCTCCCTGTCATCCTGCAGCCAATCAGAGAGACACCTTTTGTCACTGTCTAAGCAACATTTCTACAAGATAGTTACTGAGTCCCTGCTAAGCATTCTGGTTTGTTCCTGTCTGCTGCCTGCCCAAACCTCTGTCTTGTATCCTGGTAATCCTTGTCCATTGCCTCCCCTGACCTCTGGCCTGTACCCTGACCAGGGCCGGCCTTAGGCCTTTGTGCGCCCTGTGCGAGAAAGCTTTACAGCTCCCCCCGTAACCACACCCCTCAGTAACCACACCCCTCAGTAACCACACCCTTTCAGTGACCACACCCATTCTCCCATTTAAAGCCTCCTATTCTGTTAAGTCCCCAGGAAACAGATTACAAGCTACGATAAAAATAAAAATTGTATTCAAAATGTATTAAATTTGTAAGCACAATATAACTATTTGTAATAAATAGAACAACAGCAGACAATCAATAACACCACCTATACAGTATATCACAATGGTATAATAATGCCACCTATACTGTAAATCAAACGGTATAATAACGCCACATATACTGTATATCACATGGTATATTAACACCACATATACTGTATATCACACGGTATATTAACACCACCTATACTGTATATCACACAGTATAATAACACCACATATACTGTATATCACACGGTATATTAACACCACCTATACTGTATATCACACAGTATAATAACGCCACATATACTGTATATCACACGGTATAATAACGCCACATATACCAAGTACAAGTAGTTCCCCTCATGTACTTGCAGGTACCAATTACCGATACTTTTTTTTTTAAAGGGACAGGTGTCTTTAAATGATCCATAGAACAACTACATGTTACTGTATGTACTATGGATCATGATTTAACCTATTCACGTTAGCAGGAGAGAATTGTAAATCTATTTCTGCAGTGTAGTGGAGGTGTGTGCTCTATATATGTACTACATATACATTACACACGTCCAGTACACTATAGCAATAGATTTACAGGCAGCACTGTCCCAGCTTCCCTCACTCACAGTTTCACTCCGATCCCTGTTGCTTCACGTGGTGCCTCTCGTGGCGTTGGGCAGGATCGCTGCATCGCGCCTCGGTGCTCCGCTTGTGGGAGGCGCTCACAATTCTACCCTGCTAACATAAATAGGTTAAATCATGATCCGTAGTACATATACAGCACACACGTCCAGTACACTGCAGTAATAGAGTTATAATTATTCCCTGCTAACACGAATAGGTTAAATCATGATCCATAGTACATAATATGTACATAACATGTAGTTGTAATATGGATAATTTAACCCATTCATGTTAGCAGGCGAGAATTGTAAATCTATTGCTGCAGCGAATTGGGAATATGTACTACATTTAGAATGCACTGCAGCAGTAATATTTACAATTACCCCCTGCTAACATGAATAGGTTAAATCATGAGCCATAGTACATAATAGTACATTACATGTAGCTGTACTACGGATCATTTAACCTATTCATGTTAGCAGGTCAGAATTGTAAATCTACTGCTGCAGTGCATTCTATATGTAGTACATGTACAGTACATATAGAATGCACTGCAGCAATAGATTCTTCTTGTTCATACAAAACACTAAGCCCAGGCCCCGTCTTACTTACTGTTAACTCAATTGCAGTGCCTCACGATGGGCCAAACAATTTTCCTCACATGTGAGGACGTTGTTGGTGCTGAGTGGAGGAGCATCGGGTCACTGCTGTGGACGGCGCTCCAGGTGGGGTCCTCTGTGCAGTCGCCGGGCCACCTACATTAGGACCCCACCTGGAGCACTGCCCACAGCAGTGACCCGACGCTCCTCCGCTCAGCGCCGCCGACATCCTCACATGTGAGGAAAAGCATTCGGCAAGGTAGAAGGTACAGTGGGGAAAAAAAAAACAGCACAACCATCGGTGCTATGCATCGGGGCGTTTTGACACATATAGCCACATTTACTGTATATCACACGGTATAATAACGCCCCATATACGGTAAATCACACGGTATAATAACACCACATATACTGTGCAGTAAATCACACGGTATAATAACGCCCCATATACAGTAAATCACACGGTATAATAACGCCACCACATATACAGTAAATCACACGGTATAATAACGCCACATATACGGTAAATCACACGCTATAATAACACCACATATACAGTAAATCACACGGTATAATAACTCTACCTGTAAATGTACTGTCAAATATCATACATAATTACAATAAAGCATTTTTTTTTTACTTTTTTATTTACTGTTCCTTTCAGAAATACCCGATTTGAGGTCTGGCAAGCTCCTCATCCCTGCTCTGAGGTCCTGCAAGGCAGGGATAGCTGCCCACGCCGTCTTTCCTGCAGAAGCCGCCTGCCAGTACTTCTTCCAGTTTTAAAGATGCCCGACCTGCGCTGTCCCCGAGCGGTGGCCATCTTAATAAGTAATTCACAGGCTGCAGCCAATGTCAGTGCAGAGCCGACATAGTGATTGAGTCTCGCGCCGCGCCCGTGGGCGATCTCTTCAGTCAGTGTCAGCAAGATTGCAACTCGGGGACACTCAGGACCAACCTTTGGGGACAGAATCTGTGTCGGTTGCCTGGCGCCCATGTTGCTATGGCGCCCTGTGCAGCCGCACAGCCTGCACACCCCAAAGGCCGGCCCTGACCCTGCCCTTCCATGTCCAGAACCAGCCTGACCTCTGGACTGTTCCTGGTGTTCTCTGACTCATGGTCTGTGGTGCCTAGAGCAGGGTGTACCTGGGGGTTGTGACCTGGTGTCAGCACACAGCTAAGTCCAAATCACTGTGGGGGTTTCCTTGTGAATAATGGCTGACTTTTGGACTTTGAGTCCTGAGGGATTCTGCATCAACTGTGCTCAGTCTTGATTGAACTCCCAGGTCTCCAGTGCAGTGTGATCCTGATCCAGTTTCCAGGACCTCTGCGTCCAGTGACAGAGATCCTGAACATTTAATCAATTACATTTGACTAAATAAAAAATTCAAAGAAGAACAAAGAAAAATATTAAATGATTATGTAAAATTCTACTTACTCCATACAGTAAAGTATCTGGGTATTGTTTTCTGTCGTATTTGTAGCAGATGTATGCATGGTGAACATTCCTCCAATGATAATGTCACCGTCTTGATAAAATTCTACCTCGTCTTTTCTCTCCCCAAGCTGGAAATTAAAGATCGGTGCTAAACTCAGAGTACTGTATACATAAAATGTCATCCACAGGACAATCCAGAAGAGCTGGTCTTTATAGGTAATAAATGGAGATAGAGTTTTGATCTTCATCATACAGAGAAAACAAAAAAACCTCTGCTATTCGGAATATCCCGGACTGTGTAGAGAATTCTGTGATATGATACTGAACATTGATCAGTGACATCCCCACAGTAAGTTAGTGACAATGTCATCGTCTCTCCTCTCCTCTCTCATTTTATACACTTCAGTCTCATACATTTCTCATTGTTCTAAATATGATTCTTCATTCTGTGTCTACTTTCAGTTGTTTTTCCAGCTGAACTTTCTATAAAATGCATCATTGTAAATCTGGGGATTTTTTTTTTTTTCAAAGATATATAAAAATTATATTTTCTCAACAATAAAACACAAAGATATTAAAAAAAGAATGATATTACTGCATTTCTTCCATCTCCTACAATATGATGTTTCAGTGGTGGAATTAATATTATTATTTTATTTAAAATGCAATATATTTGACAATAATAAAAACGAATACATTAATGAATAATACATTACACTAATACATGAATGAAAGTTATTAATTATGGTACTAATAATAATAATATCTAGCACAAGGTAAAATTGGATTTCAGGAAAAGATGACACCATCTTGGCCCCATTGCCCCATTACCACTCTTTTCTCCTACTTTCTTTTCTTCTGATTCTGATTTCATAACTGAATCTTCTCAACCCCATATTTGATTGAGTGCATACAGTCTGCTTTATAACATCCACCAGCACAAAACAGGTCAATTTGAACTGCAGATTATTTAAAGCACCAAGATAACAGAAAATTATACTTTAGAGTAGTATTGAACTCTCAAATAGTTTTCTATGATCAATTCAGATCAAACACATGTAAATTGCCATGCAAAGTATTTCTTGGCTTTTGGACCCAAGCAATCAGTCATCTTGTTTCTTAACAGCTGGCACCAACTCTCTCACCTCTGCTTCCCTGGACTTCCTATCCAGTACAGGATCACAAAGAGTATGCCCATCTACTTACTTGGAGAAAAGATAAAGGAGGAGAGGGGAGCAGGGAGAAGGGGAGTGGTTTGTCTTCCTTTGCCTGTTGTTTGTGGTATACAAAAGCAAACATTTCCCAGCACACTTGCCAGCCTGCAAAAAAAGGGTTAATACGGAGGTTTCAGTTGCACAACATTTGCTAAATATGTGGTAGCCACACTACACATTAAGGCCCCTCTGTGTAGTGTGGTCCTAACTCTAATCTGTGAGAGCATCCATCTTGGAGCATAAATAGGAAAGGATGAGTTGGGTGCAGGTTCACTAGGAGGCCGTCCATTCCTCCTTAACCACTTGAAGACCAGGTGTTTCACCCCCTTCCTGGCCAGGCCATTTTTCAGTATTCAGTGCTGCGGTACTTTGACTGACGTTTATTTCGTCATGCAACGCTGTACTGAAACGAATTTCATACAATTTTTAGGGACAGATAGAGCTTTCTTTTGGTGGTATTTAATTACCACTGGGGGTTTTATTTTTTTACTATATAACAAAAAAAGTACCCAAAATTTTGAAAAAAAACATGTTTCCCTATAAAATGTTATGAAACATTTATTATCACCCCAATTTTTTGGTTCAATATAAAAGACGGGGTCAGGTCGTGTAAATAGACACTAAACATGTCAAGCTTTAAAATTGCGCACGCCCACAATATCGCAGAAAACGACCGCAACCAAAATTGGTCATAGGCGATGCTTTAAACGTTTTTACCGCTCATCAGTTTCGTTTTATCAGTGATGGCCCTAAAATTATTGCTCTCATTGCAACGTTCGCGGCTATATGTAACATGTGCTGCATAATGGGCGCAATCGTCATTTTCGTACATAGGCGCACCCGACGCATGTTTGCTTGTGTATGTGGGGGGAGGGGCGGGGGACTATAAAACATTTTTTGTGTTATTTTTTTATTATTATTTGTGAATTTTTTTTAGCTTCTTGATTTTTTTTTAATGCTTTATTTATTTTATTTTTAGACTTAGCAATACTGTAAAGTTATCACATAGGGGACTAAGAAATCCCCTATGTAATAGCCAGTTCACCAAACAGGTCCTTTGGGGTTTTTATTTTTTACTATATAACAAAAAAAGTACCCAAAATTTTGAAAAAAAACATGTTTCCCTATAAAATGTTATGAAACATTTATTATCACCCCAATTTTTTGGTTCAATATAAAAGACGGGGTCAGGTCGTGTAAATAGACACTAAACATGTCAAGCTTTAAAATTGCGCACGCCCACAATATCGCAGAAAACGACCGCAACCAAAATTGGTCATAGGCGATGCTTTAAACGTTTTTACCGCTCATCAGTTTCGTTTTATCAGTGATGGCCCTAAAATTATTGCTCTCATTGCAACGTTCGCGGCTATATGTAACATGTGCTGCATAATGGGCGCAATCGTCATTTTCGTACATAGGCGCACCCGACGCATGTTTGCTTGTGTATGTGGGGGGAGGGGCGGGGGACTATAAAACATTTTTTGTGTTATTTTTTTATTATTATTTGTGAATTTTTTTTAGCTTCTTGATTTTTTTTTAATGCTTTATTTATTTTATTTTTAGACTTAGCAATACTGTAAAGTTATCACATAGGGGACTAAGAAATCCCCTATGTAATAGCCAGTTCACCAAACAGGTCCTCTTTATGGAGACATCAGGGGGTCTCCAAGATCTCTGAGGTCACCTAGGGACCCCAAGAGAAACTGATGAAGCAGAGATCTGCTTCATCAGCTTCTCTCTGGTGTTCTGCACCGGAGAGTGACACTGAATGCAGGAAGTGATGTAATATACATCACTTCCTGCATTCGAGGACAGGAAAAGAGATCAAAGGGAGATCGAGTAATGATCTCCCTTTGATCTGCTGTTAGAGCGTCACTGTGCCGGTCCCAGCAGCACCGGCCACAGCGGATTACGGGACCGGCAGCGGCGGTAAGGAGACGGCTGGACATAGGTACCGGGGGCGCACACCTGCAACTCCTGCAAGCGATCGGGTGTCTCTAGAGACGCCCGATCACATGTATGTAAACAGCCATCGCTGGCTGTTTTTTTTTTTTTTTTACCATTAGACTACCTGGGAAGAGATTACTGGCTGTTTACATGCTCACAGTTTTCACTCTTGTGTCTTAAGACGCCCTCTCGCTCCTAGCAGACTCCCGTCCGGCCGTTCACAAACGGCCATGTAGAAGGTGGTTAAAGGCACAGGGACACAGCAGAAGACCCCACATATCACAGTGGCAGCTGGAGCCCCCAGTGTGTCCCCAAACCAAATCCAACAGTAGTTCAACTAAAACCTCTGTTTTTAATCCTAATAGTTAGACAATTTTGTTATTTTTTATTTTGCAGGCTGGCTGATAAGTTTGCTGGGAAATGTTTGCCCTTCCATGTGCACCTTGTTGGTTATGAATTGGTGAGTGTGTTTGCCATTTGTTTCGTTTGTTGGATTTGGCGTGGAGACACACTGGCTGTTTCAGCTGCCATTGTGATATTTGGGACTTCTGGTGTGTGCCTGTTCCTTTATGGAGGAATGGGCTGCCCCCAAGAAAACCTGCCCCCAATTCATCCTTTGTTATATTTATGCTCCAAGATGGAGGCTCTCATAGATTAGATTTAGGATCACACTACACAGAGGGGCCTTGACGAGGCAGTGTGGCTTTCACACATTTTGTAAAAGTAGTGCAACTAAAACTTCTATTTTTAACCCTAAAAGTTGGACAGTGTCATTTTATTTGCAGTCTGGCTAGTAAGTGTGCTGGGACGTGTTTGCTTTTGTACTGTGTACCGTGCACTTGTACTTCCCTGTACACCTTACTCTAAAGCTGGTATGAATTGATGAGTGCGTTTGACATTCACTTGTTTGTTTGTGGACACACACAGGTGACCAGCACACAATGATTATGTGGCCCTGTTGGCAGATATTTGGTGTGTGCCCTCCCCTCTATTCTATTGCTTGAGGATGTCCCCATCTTCTCTGAATCTTCCTATGTCCTGTACTGTACAATAGTAGATAGAACATAGAATGTTTTACTTATCAGTAAAATCCCTATTTCAGGGTACAGTACACGACACTAGACCTGTCCCTCAATGTCCTCTATTGGTTGCTAAAAAAAAAATAGATATTTCCTGGAGTGGGAAGGGTTTTATGACGATCTTCACAGCTCTGGACAGTGTCCAATTATCTGATGATACCTGAGCACTCTGCTGGTGCGATCAAGAAATTGATTTTACGGATACGTTACCGCAAAAAAAGGGTTAAACCCTCTGCCAAGTGTTTATCGCTGTTTGTTTTCCAGCTGCGAAGATTCACCCCCTTCAATCATTTTTGTGACTATGGTAATTAAGACAAAAAACATAAAGAAATCCCTAATTGTGGAGCTGTTATGGGTGTAAGCGGTTAGGAGAAAGTCATCCAATTAGGAAAAAGGTCCTAGTAATTGTCCTCCATTTGGGGATATTTTCTCTCATTTCCTTTTGCAACTGGAAGACAGGACGCCAAAGGGAATTTCTAGAAAGACACAGGCCGCAAAAAAAAAACTGATGAGCTTTTAACCCTTCCCTACATTCAGTTCATCACTGGTTCTTATATTGTGAATGTCAATGTGGATCAAAACTCAAAAAATGGGGGGGCTTTCAATGTTATGGGGAACATTCTGAAATGTCAATTGTGTCCAAATGAACCCTGAAAAATTTAGTTTGTCTGGAATTTCTTCTGATAAAATAGCACTTCACATCATCTGTCTACAATCCTTATGGCTTCATATCTGCAGTGTGAGATCTCAGGCACTGCTGCCTCTGACAGTTGGTCTCAGGAGACTTGGAGTGAGCTTTGGTTGTCACGATTGTGCTGCTCACTGTTTTCCTTCCTGGAGGCTCTGACACGAGGAAGCAAAATCCAACCTCTATTAAGATGGCACATAAATACCGCCCCCCACACAGAGATACAGCGCCTCCACACAGAGATACAGAGCCTCCACACAGAGATATAGCGCCTACACACAGGGATACAGCGCCTCCTCACAGAGATACAGTGCCCCCACACAGAGATACAGTGCCTCCACACAGAGATATAGCGCCTACACACAGAGATACAGCACTCCCACTCAGAGATACAGTGCCTCCACATAGAGATACAGTGCCTCAACACAGAGATACAGTGCCTCCACACAGAGATACAGTGCCTCAACACAGAGATACAGTGCCTCAACACAGAGATGCAGTGCCTCCATACAGTGCCTCCACACAGAGATACAGTGCCTCAACACAGAGATACAGTGCCTCCACACAGAGATACAGTGCCTCCACACAGAGATACATTGCCTCGACACAGAGATACAGTGACTCCACACAGAGATACAGTGCCTCCACATAGAGATACAGTGCAGAATAAGGTAAGTCTGTAATGGAAAAACATCAAATGTAAGGTGACCACTGTCAGTACTGCTGAACCGGGGCCGGATTAAGAGCATCCCAGGCCTGGTGCTGAGGATTTTGCTGGGCCTTTTTATGGAAATGGCGATGGTCAACGGGGCTCTCTTCCTCCTGCCTGAACTGTCTCTCTACAGCTTGGAGTCAGTGGTGGAGCGCCAGGGCCCGGCTGCAGCTGTGACCCTGGTAGGTCTGCCACTGACTCCAAGCTGTATGAGGACTACAAATCCCAGCAAAGCATTATAAAGCACTGCATAATAATACCATCAGCTATAGAGGACTACAAATCTCAGCAATACATTGTAAAGCACCGCAGAATAATACCATCAGCTATATAGAACTACAAATCACAGCAATACTTTATACAGCAATGCAAAATAATATGAAGCTACATACACTGTGTTGCTGCAGGTTAAGGGCCTGATGTTTCCAGGGTCTCAGGAGAGCTGTTCAGGGTTTAGGGTGGCTGTGCAGGCTCTCAGGAGGCTGTTCAGGCTCTTGGGTGGCCAGTGCGGCTCTCAGGGTGCCAGTGCGGACTCTGAGGCACACAGTGAGGGCTCCAGGTGGTCAGGATGGACTCTCAGGTGGTCAGTGCAGGCTCCAGGCAGTCAGAGTGGGCTCCAGGTGGTCAGTGCAGGCTCCAAGTGGTCAATAAGGGCTCCAGTCAGTCAGTATGGGCTCTTAGGTGATCAGTATGGGCTCTAGGTTGTCAGTGCAGGCTCCAGGTGGTCAGTATGGGCTTTAGGTGGTCAGTATGGGCTCCAAGTGGTCAGTGCGGGCTACAGGTGGTCAGTATGGGCTCCAGGCAGTGAGTGTGGGCTCCAGACAATCAGTGTGGGCTGCAGGTGGTCAGTATGGGCTCTCCGGTGGTCAGTGAGGGCTCCAGATGGTCAGTGAGACTGACGGCTGTGGCTGCAGCAGATGTGCCTCTCTGCTCAGGTATAACCTAGGGCTCTTTTATACGCCTGAATAGAGGACCGTGGATGCCTGGTCAGGTCAGGCCCACCACTATTCGAGTCGGATCTACCTGGCCGCGATTCAGTTTGGGTCAGCCGGGCCTATTAGCAGGGGCAGTCCTGGAGCAGAGCTCCACCTGCCCCTATGTTAATCTGGCCCTGCTGCTGACTAGTCCTTTACCTATGCTGGTGACTTTTGGGCACACCCAGGGCCGGATTTCATACAAGGCCACCGGCAGGGAGCAAAGGGGCAGCAGGGGTGTAAACTCTCCTGACGTCCGGGACATGCAGTACGGGTAGTTGTTTTCTATATTGAGCTCTGCTTTGGCCAAACAGGGCTAAATGTAGAGCGGGGAAAGCGCTCATTTGATTATAAGTGATCTTGGCAATATCGCCAAACTAATAAGGCTGCAGGTCAGTCCTCCCCCTGCTGCCCCCCCACCACTGCATCCAAGATGGAGACTCTCATAGTTCAGAGTTAGGACCGCACTAAATAGAGGGGCCTTGGCACGGCTGTGCGGCTTTCACATTTTCTGCAGAAGACGTGGATCTAAACCTCTGTTATTAACCTTAGCGGTGAGATAAGTTTTTTTACATGCTGGCTGGTGAGTGTGCTGGGAAAAGTTTTGCTGTTGTACAGTATAAAGCCCTGCAACTTCCCCACATGGTCACCGCTGCCACCCCTCTGCGCTCTGCCGCCCCGAGCCCGGGCCTCGGTGGCCTTGTGGGAAATCCGGGCCTGTTCCCAGCATACCTGATCAGTTTGTTTGACATTCAGCAGCAGGCTGGGGTGCTGTAATTTTTGATGAGAGTATGGTGAAAGATCATGGTTGAAGTGGCCATTAGGTGCTAAACTATTAAGTTTAAAAATCAAGAACATTCTCTTTGGCAGTTTTTTGTCTCGAAAGTCTGAATCTCTCATGGTTGTGATTGCCTCAATTCTAAAGACTCCTACATTTTCTATACTTGCATTATGATGTGATAAAAAATGTTTAGGGACAGAGTGTTTATCATTCTTATTAATTATTTTCTGTTTATGTTTGCCGAACCTCAACCTAAGAGTTTCTCCCCACATATATTTTACCACAGGGGCACAATAACGCATCAATCACTTACTTAATTTATAAATTGTTGAATAGGAAAAATATTTTCCTTAATGGTTATTTCTTTTTTCCTATGCCACATGTGCCGACAGGCTATGCAATTATGTACACTGCATTTAAGATTGCCTAATTGACCAAAAATAAATTTCCCCAATTTCTAAGGTGAATATTTATTCACCTTACTGGGGGCCAGTATATTTTTTAGTATTTTTTGTCTCTTAAACAATTACTTTCGGATATGTCAGTAGAGTATTTTTCAGGACGGGATCTTCCATCAAAATTCTCCAATGTTTTTTTTATAGTTTTGCAGATAAACTATAAACTTCTGTTTAAGTATGGATCCCTGTTATTGATAATCTTCTAACTTAGAACAAGTGTTTCTAAGGCGTCTAAATTCACCTTCTGGAATGTTATTAATCCACCTAGGGTGGTATGCACTAGCTGCATGTTCATAGGAATTACCCACTATAGGTTTGAAATGGGTTTTATATGTAATTAAATTCATTTCATCATGGCCTAATTCAAGGTCCAGGAACACTAAGGAATGATAGTCAATTATATGTATAAATTTGATAGAATAGAATTATGGCTAGAATATTCTACAAATTCTAGTAGTTTGTAGACTTGTGCGCCGTCAAAAAATTTGTTCCGTTTGGTTTCGTTCCATTTCGTAATATCCATTATTTCGTATTTCGTAATTTGTATCCGAAACTCAATTCGGATTCGTACGAAATATGGATTTTCGTTAGTTTCGGCACATTTTCGTAACTTTACGAACATTCGTTATGATGAAGTTAAAAAGCAAAAATACCTCTGTTAATAAAAATACCTTTGTTAATATTGGAGTGAATGTGGTAGTTGTTTTTGTATCCGAAATACGGATTCCGTTAACGGATTCCGTATCCGAATTTCGTATTTCGGACTTTAAAAAAAACTACCATCAACTCCAATATAAATGTACTTTGCTTTTTAACTTCAATATAACGAATGTTCGTAACGGAACGAAAATACGGAATTTCGTATTTCCTGCCTGTGTATTGTAATGCAACCCTCAGCAGCAGCGGATCCGTATTTCGGATTTAAAAAAAACATCTTGTCATGTTGTTCAACCTCATTTACAGGGGTAATATTAGTTCCTGTTTCAAAGAAATTCAGATCCGAAATTCGTTAACGGAATTTCGTATTTCGTATATAATTCGGAAACTGCAATTCGGATTTCGTATGCTTACGAATCTACGAATTTCAGGAAAATTCGTACGAATTTCGATTCGTAATGAAACGAATCGCACATGTCTAGTAGTTTGTCCCTACTGCCATCCCATATTTGAACTATATCATCAACATATCTAGCGAAGAGGACCAGGTTTGCCCCAAATAGATTATTGGACCAAATATAATTTGACTCCCAAAATCCCATAAAGAGAAGGGCATAACTCGGGGCAAACTTGTCCTCCATAGCTGTGCCCTTAGTCTGGATGAAATATTCATCCAAAAAGGAGAAATAATCGTGAATAATTGTAAATAATGCCTGCTGTGAATTGATGGAGACTGGGGATCCTCATCATTCAAAGATCTCTCTGAAAGCAATATGATGTCCCACTATGAAGTGCAGAAGCCGGGGGTAAGGTAAGTATACTGTATTTACTAACCCTTTCCCCAGGTTTTTTTCTGCTGAATCACAGTTGTGTTTTCCATTATTTATGGCAATTCTAATAAAAGTGAGAGGTGATTACAGTCAATACAGAGGCTTCCTCAAAGAGTACTAAAGCCACATTCATGATATTAAATATTATAAAAGAGGAAAAATCTGTAAGGTATCCAGGTCTGTTGCGCATGTACTTAGTCCAGTTTTTCGCACCATGCTCACTAATCTGGTGCACAGGAAGTGATGCAGTATCTCTGAATTGATTTTCCTATTTAAAGCAAGCACAGCCTGGGCTTAGCTGCTGGATTGTCTTTCATCTGTTCCCTGTGATGCTGTTTGCTGCTTCTGAACCTTGACCAGGATTGAACCTGACTGCTCCTGATTGCTGCCTGCCTATTGACCTTGGAATTGTTACTGGACTTGGCCTCTGCCTCATCCCTTGTACTTCGCTGCCTGGCTGGTATGACCCCTGGCTTGCCTGACCTCGATTCTGCCTTTTGCTCTGGTATCCTGCTGCCTGTCTGGTGTGACCTCGGCTCTGCTCTACCCGATCCTGATTCTGGACTTCTGCCTGGCACGGTGTTGCCCCATCCACTGGCACCCACGTTACTTGCTATTTCTCAGGCTCTGTTCCCATCCTCAGAGTTTGGGGGACACAAGGTGCAAAGGGAGCCCCCTCATCCAACTAGTCTCCAGCCAGGTACGTGATAAAATCACTGACTCAGTTTTCTTTTACTTTGAAAATGTGTGCATATCCTCAGTCTGTCCGTGCATCTGCAGCTGCTGTTTTTCAGCTCTTTTTTAACAGCAGGCAGGGAAATTGGTGATATGTGAGCTTACTGCTGATTGCAGAACTACTTCTGCCAGATGAGGCAAATGCATGTGTTGTGTTGTGCATTTATATTTAATTCATCATGTTTTGCACTCGGTTCTGAAGAAGATGGTTTAGCCATTGAAATGCAAAAACATAGCCATATCTATTGCATACTGTGATACTCTTAAATCCAATCGGTTGTATGGTGCTGGCAGGCATTTGGATCTTGATGAATGTATGTTATGTATGCTTTACACAGTTGGATTTTTGTGAGTATCACTCTTTCTTTTACAACAATCCATAGAATAAATGTTACTACATGTTTTTTGTTTTCTCCTATTGGCATGTATGTTGAGAAAAGTGTGCTTACCCCAATACTGGTATCAACATCTCAGTAATAACTACATCTATGAATTTGAAACTATATGGAGGTGTTATGAAGTGTCAAACAGGGGCCTACATATTGAGGCTTTGTATTATATTGTGGGAACTGATCTGTATTTATTATTTATATATTGTATATGGTTACATTTTACTAATAAAATTTTTTTTTATGATATACAGAATTATTATATAGGAAGATATGAGGATTCAGCACATTAAATGTCTTGTGTTGTTAAACAAGTTATTGCTCTTTATTCTCAAGAAAGAATTAAACATCAGAACTACAAAAAGCAAGGATCCTAATGCAAAAAACAATTTCTAGTAATCATTAATTATATTTTGATTTCAAGAGGTCATCATAAATAATTATCCTCTGTTTTCAAGCAAACCTGTTTTTGTATTCAGGTCAGGTCTGAACAGAATGATGTAACATTTTGGGAAAAATATACAGCCAAGAAGTCCAGCACTTGAGGCCATTATAGCAAAAATCTCCACAGCCACCATGTATTTCCCTCTGGTGCTCAGATAGGCCGGGATCATGGCAATCCAGACACTGCAGAACACCAGCATGCTGAAGGTGATGTACTTGGCCTCATTAAAACTGTCCGGTAATGTCCTGGCTAAAAAAGCTATAATGAAGCTCACAGCTGCCAGAAGCCCCATATATCCCAGGACAGAGTAGAAGCCAATAACTGAACCCTCATTACACTGAATGATGATCTTTCCCTGATAAGAGTGAGTGTCTCGATCCTGGAAGGGAGGAGATATAGACAACCAAGTGACACAGATTATAACTTGCACCATTGACAACACTGACATGATAGAATTCGGCAATTTGATTCCCATCCATTTCCTCCAGGAACTCCCAGGTTTGATGGCTTTAAAAGCAATACACACCATGATACTTTTGGCAAGTAGAGAAGAGACAGCAACTGAGAAGATGACACCAAAAGAGGTTACACGCATCATGCAGGTTACATCTACTGGATGGCCGAGGAACAAGAAGACACAGAGGAAGCTCAACATGATGGAGACCAGGAGAAGATAGCTCAGGTTTTGGTTATTAGCTTTAACAATGGGTGTGTCCTGGTAATGTATAAACATCCCCAATATTACACCAGTCAGAAGGCAACAGAGGATGGAGACAGCTGAAAATACTGCAACAATTGTATCATCAGTGTAGGAGAGAAACTCCACAAATTTTGGAACACACCGATCCTTCTTCTCATTTGGCCATTCTTCATCAGAACATTTCATGCAGTTTTCACTGTCTGCAGGAAGAAACATACCAACACAATGAGCATCTGGGTCATAGAGTCTGAGAACAAGGTCTTGTGTTGCATCAATAGTTAGTTAGCAATTGGATTTCCATCAGTTCATTGTGAAAGAGTAAAAGAAAATACAATACATTACCTAAATATATAATATATAAATGTTATTATTAAAATGTATTACAAATAGATATTCAGTGTATAGATGCGATAGATAGATAGATAGATAGATAGATAGATAGATAGATAGATAGATAGATAGATAGATAGATAGATAGATAGATTTGGTAAATTGATGAGGAACAATATGTGCTCATGAAGTTTATTTAGGTACAAAGAAAATATACAGATAAAATAAATTACAGTGAAGATTAGGAGAAGAGATGATCATGGCCCATGGACATCTGACATTTGATTCCCATTACCCAGCATTTTCACAGGGACACAAGCTTTTAAGACCGGTCTCACACAAGACCCCCCTGAAACATGTTTATGTCGCCTGCACTGCCTCACTGTACAATATTAGGAGACCAAAAGTCTGCACAGCAAATCCTGCCAAGGATATCCTGTCTTCACATTCTAAGGACATTGTTCCAATAACATATTGAAGTGAAAGGACTTTTGGCAGGAGTAAATGTTGGCAGCAAATATAGTGTGTTCTTTATTATCTATTGATCTTTGATCCTGTGTTCAGAAGTCTATAATAAAATAATGGATGAGTGTTGGTTTGGCTCATCCTCCAGCTGATGCAGCCAGAAGTAATTTATTTAGTAGTGGAATCACTATTGCCACTAAATTATAACTTTCCACCAGGCAGGTATGTGAGAATGAGAGCCCTTCTCCTCATTAACATGGAGATAAAGTGTTATGCAAAGGAAAGCTGCTTTTCCCTATTTATAAGTGGTGGCCCTACCACATGAAGGAATAAGGGTACATACTACACCGAATGTACTATAATCTCAATCACATCTCCATTGATGATGATTCAACATTAATAATGATGAGTGATGCCCAATTACCTAAAGACAGGATGGCCCACTGCCGCAATGTTCATCTTCTGCAGCTACTCCCACCACCCAGATACCACCCACATAGCACTTTTCCCAAATTGTTTCTGTGGTGCTAACTGATCCCTTATGAGGCAATGGACATACTTTTTCCATTCACTGTTCACAGTACATTTGTAGTGCAAGTCATGTTCCCGGAAGGTGCAGAAGTGAGCTGATTCTTTGTATTAGGGATTAGCAGAAAGTATAGCGTGAGGAAATTGTGTATCTGGATGGGGTGTCATTGTCACAATATTCAGATCCCCGAAGAGGTTGATTTTCTGTTTATTATTGACTGTAAAGTCCGGAAGTATTTATACAAAGTCATGTAATTGTAATAAAAAAACAGACAAAACACAAACAAACAATACAAAGTCTACCAGAAATGTTGGATATCTCTCCTTCTGGACATGGGACACACTCATAGCAGCATTCATGAACCGAAGATCCAAACTTCTTTCTGCTTCCAGGTAAACAGGTATCAGAGCACCGAGATACCGGAACCTGAAAATCAGATATTATTAC
>NW_017310335.1:23198-23725 GCF_000935625.1 Nanorana parkeri | reverse complement strand
GTAGGAGGTTCTCCATGGCTGGGTTCTAGGAGGATGATTGTCTGTTGTTGTGTTTCAGATCCGGACTGGGCCAGTCTGAACCTGGGAGCGTTGATGTGCATAGAGTGCTCCGGCATCCACCGCAATCTCGGCACGCACTTGTCTCGCGTGCGCTCTCTGGATTTGGACGACTGGCCGGTAGAGCTGACTATGGTGATGATGGCTATCGGGAATAGTCTGGCCAATGCTGTGTGGGAGCATTGCACAGAGGGGTACACCAAGCCCACCCCCGAGAGCTGCAGGTAAGAGATGGACCCTCCTGCACTAAAAGTCAGATAACCCTTTCCCCCGTCCCATCATGCAATCTTGCTTTCTTTCCATCTGACCTCTTGAGATTCCTCCTCCAGGAAGTGATGAGAGCTGCGTAGTAGCCGCCATTGACCCTATACTAGAAAGTGGCGGCTGAAATTCCCGCACCTTTTTATCTATTATTTCTTATTATATACAGAGATCCAACTGCCACAACTGTCACTTCTCCCCCCCCCCCC
>NW_017310335.1:15293-23180 GCF_000935625.1 Nanorana parkeri | reverse complement strand
GTTCCACGGTGAGAGCATTCATAGCGTCTTGTTTTTGCTCCTGGCAGGGAAGAGAAGGAGCGGTGGATCCGTGCCAAGTATGAGCAGAAGCTCTTCCTGTACCCCCTGCCAGCCTCGGACGTCCCCCTGGGGCAGCAGCTCCTGCGAGCGGTGGTGGAGGATGATTTGCGGATGGTGGTGGCGTTGCTGGCGCACGGTACGAAGGAGGAGGTGAATGAAACGTATGGGGACGGGGACGGGCGGTCGGCGCTCCATCTCTCGGCGGCGATGGCCAATGTGGTGTGCACCCAACTTCTCATCTGGGTAAGTGGAAGGAACGTCTGCGATTGTCTTTCCCCCTCGGGAAGATCTTCCGTCTACTAATCCCCCTTTCCTTCTTGTCTCCTCAGTACGGCGTGGACGTGAAGTGCTGCGATGCGCGCAGTCTCACCTCGCTCTCGTACGCCCGTCGCGCCGGCAGCACGGAGTGCACGGATATTCTCCTTCAGTACGGCTGCCCCAGCGACAGTCCCAGCCCCGCCCTGTAACCATGGAGAACTCCGATCACGTGACTCTGATGGAGAACATTGGGCCTGACTCTCAGTCCTCCCATCACGTGACTCTGATGAAGAACATTGGGCCTGACTCTCAGTCCTCCCATCACGTGACTCTGATGAAGAACATTGGGCCTGACTCTCAGTCCTCCCATCACGTGACTCTGATGAAGAACATTGGGCCTGACTCTCAGTCCTCCCATCACGTGACTCTGATGAAGAACATTGGGCCTGACTCTCAGTCCTCCCATCACGTGACTCTGATGAAGAACATTGGGCCTGACTCTCAGTCCTCCCATCACGTGACTCTGATGAAGAACATTGGGCCTGACTCTCAGTCCTCCCATCACGTGACTCTGATGAAGAACATTGGGCCTGACTCTCAGTCCTCCCATCACGTGACTCTGATGAAGAACATTGGGCCTGACTCTCAGTCCTCCCATCACGTGACTCTGATGAAGAACATTGGGCCTGACTCTCAGTCCTCCCATCACGTGACTCTGATGAAGAACATTGGGCCTGACTCTCAGTCCTCCCATCACGTGACTCTGATGAAGAACATTGGGCCTGACTCTCAGTCCTCCCATCACGTGACTCTGATGAAGAACATTGGGCCTGACTCTCAGTCCTCCCATCACGTGACTCTGATGAAGAACATTGGGCCTGACTCTCAGTCCTCCCATCACGTGACTCTGATGAAGAACATTGGGCCTGACTCTCAGTCCTCCCATCACGTGACTCTGATGAAGAACATTGAGCCTGACTCTCAGTCCTCCCATCACGTGACTCTGATGAAGAACATTGGGCCTGACTCTCAGTCCTCCCACTCGTGACCCTGATGAAGAACATTGGGCCTGACTCTCAGTCCTCCCATCACGTGACTCTGATGAAGAACATTGGGCCTGACTCTCAGTCCTCCCATCACGTGACCCTGATGAAGAACATTGGGCCTGACTCTATGTCCTCCCATCAAGGGACCCTCTTGAAACACATAAGAACATTGGGCCTGACTCTCAGTCCTCCCACTCGTGACCCGGCTCTGGCAGCCATTTTTTTTTTATTCTGTTTTAAATATGATTGATTCTCAGGATCCTGGACGTTACCTCCGTGTCCCCCGCGCTCTCCGCCTTCCATCACACGTGACGCTGCTCTTCACCCTCCGCCAATGTTGTACGTGTTGGTCCTGCAGAGCAGCGTATGTAACACGAGTACGAGTTCCTATCTAGTGGCATTATCAATGTGTCTGTGGAACGGACTGTAAAGCTGTGCCCCCCCCCCCTCTCTATGGGAGGGGCCGCGAATCATAAGAAATAGGGATCGTCAATCGTAATCAGTGTTAAGGTACAAGAAGGTACATCCTGCGGATGGTGTTCCCGGAACTCGCAGCGCCCTCTCCTACTTGAAACATGTCGTGTGTGGAGTGTTTCTATCTCCATGACCTTTCCATTTCCTCACATGGTACCTCTAGTGTGACCCGTGTGATGGGCTCTCGTATGTCTCCCGGTATATATATGTATATATGTATTATATGTAGAAGATTGTTGGCTGGATATCACTTTGTGGGGATAAATGAAGCATTGTGTGTTTACAGACATTATTGTACTCCGTATTGTATGTTCTCTTGGCTGATGCCCTGGAAGAAGACCTTGAAGGACTCGCAGGGTCACTTCTACACACATATCATAGTAGGCCTTAGTTCATGGATCTCTGGGTGTCCCTCATGTCTAACCTTCACAAGGTCTGGGTGAGGGTCTCATATCTTCGCTGAACGTCGAATTACTTCCTTCGGAACACTACATGATCTCACCCGTCTGTAAGCCGACCTAAAAAAAAAATAGGGGGCGTGTGGGTCTTGGACAGCAGGTAGGTCAGATCTCCTGGACAGGTGCTACATCAAGTGACAGACTTCTTGAATTAGAGGCAGATTATGAGGGACAAACTTACTGATCAGGAGGTAGACATTGAAAGACAGACCTCCTGGATTAAAGGGAAATGTCTAGGGACACATTTCCTGGTCAGAGAGAAGACATTGTGGGATAGACCTCCTGGACTAGGGGTAAAAGTCAAGGGGCAAACTTCCTGGTCAAAGGGTAGACATTGTGGGGCAGACATCCTGGATTAGGGGTACATGTCGGGGAACAAACAACCTGGTTAGGAGGTAGACATGGAGGGATGGACCTCCTAGATTAGGGGTAGATGTTGAGGGACAAACTTCCTGGTCTGGAGGTAGACATCGAAAGACAGACATCTTAAATTAGTGGCAGATGTTAAGGGACAAAGTCCAGTCAGAAGGTAGATGTGGACAGATCAACCTTCTGGATTAGAGGTAGATGATGAGGGCAAACGTCATGGGCAGGACATAGACCTACTGAACTAGCGATAGATGTTGAGGGGCGAATTTCCTGATCAGGAGGTAGATGCTCAGCTTCTGGACAAACCTTTGAAGATCGGCCTTTTGACCATGACAGTTGAGGAACACATTTCTGTGACCGGCGGTAGAAGATGAAGTCTAGATCTTCTTACCAATTGGTGAAATTGCAGGAACTGGATCTCGGAAGATAGCAGAGGAAGGCTGGAGATCTGGAAGAGCAATTAGCTGAGGAGGGACTTGGTTTCCGGGACTAGTTAGACAACATGAATCTTGGATAGTAGCTATAAAACCTGAAGGACACAACAATACATAAAGGATGTAACCCCCAAATGATTGACAGAATAGGAAAGTTGAAGCTCTTAAAATAAATACGAGATGTAGGACAATAGTTAGAAATGAACGATGAAGTTCATGGACAACAACTAGCAAAGCAGAAGAAACAAAGACCTGGCGTGGTGGCGGGTGAGAGGTGAAGCTGAAGGTAAATTGGGTCTGTTTAGGCTACCGGGATAAGAACAATGAACTGCGGCTACCACAACATAGTAAGTCGTCCTAGGGGAGTCCTGGGGAGGCGAGGACGGAGAAGACTTGTGAACATGAGTTACTGGTGAATAGATTATGGACTTTTATCAAATCAGAATGGTCCAATCTGCAGGCCAGCAGAGGCAGACGAGGCACAAAGTGTGTGAAGGAGTCCTAACCTGAGATAATCCATCTCCCGGCATGAAGTGCAAAACGGAAATGAATGACCATGTAGATGAGAAGACGGGGCATGGGAGGAGGAGAAGATGGGGCAAAGGGGAAGAAGACGGGGCATGGGATGGGAAGAAAACGGGGCACGGGAGGAGAAGAAGACGCTAATCTGCAGGCCAGCAGAGGCAGACGAGGCACAAAGTGTGTGAAGGAGTCCTAACCTGAGATAATCCATCTCCCGGCATGAAGTGCAAAACGGAAATGAATGACCATGTAGATGAGAAGACGGGGCATGGGAGGAGGAGAAGATGGGGCAAAGGGGAAGAAGACGGGGCATGGGATGGGAAGAAAACGGGGCACGGGAGGAGAAGAAGACGCGGCATGGGAGGAGAAGACGGGGCACGGGAGGAGGAGAAGACGGGGCACGGGAGGAGGAGAAAACGGGGCACGGGAGGAGGAGAAGACGGGGCACGGGAGGAGGAGTTATATGTATTATATGTAGAAGATTGTTGGCTGGATATCACTTTGTGGGGATAAATGAAGCATTGTGTGTTTACAGACATTATTGTACTCCGTATTGTATGTTCTCTTGGCTGATGCCCTGGAAGAAGACCTTGAAGGACTCGCAGGGTCACTTCTACACACATATCATAGTAGGCCTTAGTTCATGGATCTCTGGGTGTCCCTCATGTCTAACCTTCACAAGGTCTGGGTGAGGGTCTCATATCTTCGCTGAACGTCGAATTACTTCCTTCGGAACACTACATGATCTCACCCGTCTGTAAGCCGACCTAAAAAAAAAATAGGGGGCGTGTGGGTCTTGGACAGCAGGTAGGTCAGATCTCCTGGACAGGTGCTACATCAAGTGACAGACTTCTTGAATTAGAGGCAGATTATGAGGGACAAACTTACTGATCAGGAGGTAGACATTGAAAGACAGACCTCCTGGATTAAAGGGAAATGTCTAGGGACACATTTCCTGGTCAGAGAGAAGACATTGTGGGATAGACCTCCTGGACTAGGGGTAAAAGTCAAGGGGCAAACTTCCTGGTCAAAGGGTAGACATTGTGGGGCAGACATCCTGGATTAGGGGTACATGTCGGGGAACAAACAACCTGGTTAGGAGGTAGACATGGAGGGATGGACCTCCTAGATTAGGGGTAGATGTTGAGGGACAAACTTCCTGGTCTGGAGGTAGACATCGAAAGACAGACATCTTAAATTAGTGGCAGATGTTAAGGGACAAAGTCCAGTCAGAAGGTAGATGTGGACAGATCAACCTTCTGGATTAGAGGTAGATGATGAGGGCAAACGTCATGGGCAGGACATAGACCTACTGAACTAGCGATAGATGTTGAGGGGCGAATTTCCTGATCAGGAGGTAGATGCTCAGCTTCTGGACAAACCTTTGAAGATCGGCCTTTTGACCATGACAGTTGAGGAACACATTTCTGTGACCGGCGGTAGAAGATGAAGTCTAGATCTTCTTACCAATTGGTGAAATTGCAGGAACTGGATCTCGGAAGATAGCAGAGGAAGGCTGGAGATCTGGAAGAGCAATTAGCTGAGGAGGGACTTGGTTTCCGGGACTAGTTAGACAACATGAATCTTGGATAGTAGCTATAAAACCTGAAGGACACAACAATACATAAAGGATGTAACCCCCAAATGATTGACAGAATAGGAAAGTTGAAGCTCTTAAAATAAATACGAGATGTAGGACAATAGTTAGAAATGAACGATGAAGTTCATGGACAACAACTAGCAAAGCAGAAGAAACAAAGACCTGGCGTGGTGGCGGGTGAGAGGTGAAGCTGAAGGTAAATTGGGTCTGTTTAGGCTACCGGGATAAGAACAATGAACTGCGGCTACCACAACATAGTAAGTCGTCCTAGGGGAGTCCTGGGGAGGCGAGGACGGAGAAGACTTGTGAACATGAGTTACTGGTGAATAGATTATGGACTTTTATCAAATCAGAATGGTCCAATCTGCAGGCCAGCAGAGGCAGACGAGGCACAAAGTGTGTGAAGGAGTCCTAACCTGAGATAATCCATCTCCCGGCATGAAGTGCAAAACGGAAATGAATGACCATGTAGATGAGAAGACGGGGCATGGGAGGAGGAGAAGATGGGGCAAAGGGGAAGAAGACGGGGCATGGGATGGGAAGAAAACGGGGCACGGGAGGAGAAGAAGACGCGGCATGGGAGGAGAAGACGGGGCACGGGAGGAGGAGAAGACGGGGCACGGGAGGAGGAGAAGCCGGGGCACGGGAGGAGAAGAAGACGGGGCACGGAAGGAGAAGAAGACGGGGCATGGAAGGAGAAGAAGACGGGGCACGGGAGGAGAAGACGGGGCACGGGAGGAGGAGAAGACGGGGCACGGGAGGAGAAGACGGGGCACGGGAGGAGAAGAAGACGCGGCATGGGAGGAGGAGAAGACGAGGCATAGGAGTAGAAGACTGGGCACGGGAGGAGAAGAAGACGTGGCATGGGAGGAGGAGAAGACAGGGCATGGGAAGAGTAGAAGACGGGGCATGGGAGGAGAAGAAGACGGGGCATGGGAGGAGGAGAAGACGGGGCATGGGAGGAGTAGAAGACGGGGCATGGGAGGAGAAGAAGTTTGGCATGGAAGGAGAAGACGGGGAACGGGAGGAGGAGAAGACGGGGCATGGGAGGAGGAGAAGACGGGGCACGGGAGGAGGAGAAGATGCGGCATGGGAGGAGGAGAAGACGGGGCATGGGAGGAGGAGATATGATATTGGGGTTCATGGTCAGGTCGGGTTTCTGTAGATGTGATATCGGGGTTCATGGTCAGGTCGGGGTTCTGTAGATATATCGGGGTTCATGGTCAGGTCGGGGTTCTGTAGATATATCGGGGATCATGGTCAGGTCGGGGTTCTGTAGATATATCGGGGATCATGGTCAGGTCGGGGTTCTGTAGATATATCGGGGATCATGGTCAGGTCGGGGTTCTGTAGATATATCGGGGATCATGGTCAGGTCGGGGTTCTGTAGATATATCGGGGATCATGGTCAGGTCGGGGTTCTGTAGATATATCGGGGATCATGGTCAGGTCGGGGTTCTGTAGATATATCGGGGATCATGGTCAGGTCGGGGTTCTGTAGATATATCGGGGATCATGGTCAGGTCGGGGTTCTGTAGATATATCGGGGATCATGGTCAGGTCGGGGTTCTGTAGATATATCGGGGATCATGGTCAGGTCGGGGTTCTGTAGATATATCGGGGATCATGGTCAGGTCGGGGTTCTGTAGATATATCGGGGATCATGGTCAGGTTGGGGTTCTGTAGATATATCGGGGATCATGGTCAGGTCGGGGTTCTGTAGATATATCGGGGATCATGGTCAGGTCGGGGTTCTGTAGATATATCGGGGATCATGGTCAGGTTGGGGTTCTGTAGATATATCGGGGATCATGGTCAGGTTGGGGTTCTGTAGATATATCGGGGATCATGGTCAGGTCGGGGTTCTGTAGATGTGATATCGGGGATCATGGTCAGGTCGGGGTTCTGTAGATGTGATATCGGGGATCATGGTCAGGTCGGGGTTCTGTAGATGTATCGGGGATCATGGTCAGGTCGGGGTTCTGTAGATGTATCGGGGATCATGGTCAGGTCGGGGTTCTGTAGATGTGATATCGGGGATCATGGTCAGGTCGGGGTTCTGTAGATGTATCGGGGATCATGGTCAGGTCGGGGTTCTGTAGATGTATCGGGGATCATGGTCAGGTCGGGGTTCTGTAGATGTGATATCGGGGATCATGGTCAGGTCGGGGTTCTGTAGATGTATCGGGGATCATGGTCAGGTCGGGGTTCTGTAGATGTATCGGGGATCATGGTCAGGTCGGGGTTCTGTAGATGTGATATCGGGGATCATGGTCAGGTCGGGGTTCTGTAGATATATCGGGGATCATGGTCAGGTCGGGGGTTCTGTAGATATATCGGGGATCATGGTCAGGTTGGGGTTCTGTAGATATATCGGGGATCATGGTCAGGTTGGGGTTCTGTAGATGTGATATGGGGGATCCTGGTCAGGTTGGGGTTCTGTAGATGTGATATCGGGGATCATGGTCAGGTCGGGGTTCTGTAGATATATCGGGGATCATGGTCAGGTCGGGGTTCTGTAGATATATCGGGGATCATGGTCAGGTCGGGGTTCTGTATATATATTGGGGATCATGGTCAGGTCGAGGTTCTGTAGATATATCGGGGATCATGGTCAGGTTGGGGTTCTGTAGATGTGATATCGGGGATCATGGGCAGGGGGGGGT
>NW_017310335.1:13680-15083 GCF_000935625.1 Nanorana parkeri | reverse complement strand
TGTTAGTGAGGTCGGGGTGTAGTTGTGATATCGGGGATCATGGTCAGGTTGGGGTTCTGTAGATATATCGGGGATCATGGTCAGGTCGGGGTTCTGTAGAGTGGCCGGGAATGTACACATGGGCACAGGATGGTGTTGGGTGGAGAGCTCGGTGACCTTTGACGCTGAAGTCCAACAACTCGACAGCTGATAGAAGTGGAAATACGTATTTATTTATATCGCCAACAATGTACACAGCGCTGTACACAGTCCCCGCCCCCCAGGAGATTACAGTAGCATATAGGATCCCCCCATCCCCCACCACCACAAAGCCTGCTCAGTGACCTCACTTTTTATACTGGAGTTAAGCCATATAGTGGGGTCACCACCCGGACCGCTGCTTGTGATTGGCTCCTAGTGCTGCCTCTGCTGTATGGGGGGATGGATATCGGGAAAGGTTTTGGAATGCTTCACATTAAAATAAGTGCCGCACCCCCCGGACTGAAGGGGGAGGGGCCTCGTTCTGTCTAGGGGGCTCAAGAAAAGCAGATATGCCTCTCCCCCTCCTCTCCGGCTGTGGTACGTCTTTAGGTGTCCTCGTGTCCAATGGACTGACAATGACATCCGTGGGGCTCAGACCTCCGAGGCCCAGGGAGGAGGCTGCAGGGACCAGTCTAGCAGCCAGATGGGACTGTAGATCAGGTGAGTATATATTTTTTCTTTGAGCCCCCTAAACCAAAGTGTCGCAGTGCAGGACCTTACAGAGAGGGTTCCGATGTCCAGGAGGTTGTGTCCACGAGACTTTGGGGGACGGTTCTGGCATTTAGGAGGTTGTGTCCACGAGACTTTGGGGGACGGTTCTGGCATTTAGGAGGTTGTGTCCATGAGACGTTGGTGGGAGATGTGGGCGGCGCTCTGTACATTCGCCGTCTTGTGTCAGTGAAATGAAACGGATCTTCTGTAGTGTCCGTGTCACTTTCTGTGCCGCAGACTGACGTGTCACCCCAAACTCCTCAACTCGCCCCAAAAAATGCTCCCAGGATGGATTGCGCAATCTCCTCAAACCACCACAGTGCCGTCCTCGCTGGGCAGATAGTATGTGAACCCCTCTATGTACCTAACCGCCTCTGATCCAAGGCCCGGCACTCGCTCCTTACCACCGCCTCATTCATACTCTATATTGCCCAAAGTATTGGCCCCGTGCAATCTCCTCAAACCACCACAGTGCCGTCCTCGCTGGGCAGATAGTATGTGAACCCCTCTATGTACCTAACCGCCTCTGATCCAAGGCCCGGCACTCGCTCCTTACCACCGCCTCATTCATACTCTATATTGCCCAAAGTATTGGCCCCGCCCCCTCCAGGTCCTCCAATCCCCTCCCTGGCCCCCGGTGTATAGGATGAGGCCCCTCCCCCTCCAAGGCC
>NW_017310335.1:8619-10906 GCF_000935625.1 Nanorana parkeri | reverse complement strand
CAACCCCATAGAACACCTTTGGGATGAATTAGAGGCGGAGACTGCGAGCCCCTCCCCCAACATCAGTACCTGACCTCACAAATGGTCCAACATTCCCATAGACACACCCCTAAACCTTGTGGACGCCTTCCCAGAAGAGGCGGAGCTGTTATAGAACGAAGGGGCGGAGCCAACCCAATACTGAACCCTACGGACTAAGACTGGGGGGCCATTAGAGGGCGGAGCCAACCCAATACTGAACTCAATGTCTGCGGAGTCCTCCGAGCTCTGTGGGGTGCGCAGTGAAGACGGTCCCCCTCCTGCTCGGGCACTGAGGGAGGAGGTTCCCCGGGGGGGGCGCAGTGAAGACGGTCCCCCTCCTGCTCGGGCACTGAGGGAGGAGGTTCCCCGGGGGGGGCGCAGTGAAGACGGTCCCCCTCCTGCTCGGGCACTGAGGGAGGAGGTTCCCCGGGGGGGGCGCAGTGAAGACGGTCCCCCTCCTGCTCGGGCACTGAGGGAGGAGGTTCCCCGGGGGGGGCGCAGTGAAGACGGTCCCCCTCCTGCTCGGGCACTGAGGGAGGAGGTTCCCCGGGGGGGGCGCAGTGAAGACGGTCCCCCTCCTGCTCGGGCACTGAGGGAGGAGGTTCCCCGGGGGGGGCGCAGTGAAGACGGTCCCCCTCCTGCTCGGGCACTGAGGGAGGAGGTTCCCCGGGGGGGGCGCAGTGAAGACGGTCCCCCTCCTGCTCGGGCACTGAGGGAGGAGGTTCCCCGGGGGGGGCGCAGTGAAGACGGTCCCCCTCCTGCTCGGGCACTGAGGGAGGAGGTTCCCCGGGGGGGGCGCAGTGAAGACGGTCCCCCTCCTGCTCGGGCACTGAGGGAGGAGGTTCCCCGGGGGGGGCGCAGTGAAGACGGTCCCCCTCCTGCTCGGGCACTGAGGGAGGAGGTTCCCCGGGGGGGGCGCAGTGAAGACGGTCCCCCTCCTGCTCGGGCACTGAGGGAGGAGGTTCCCCGGGGGGGGCGCAGTGAAGACGGTCCCCCTCCTGCTCGGGCACTGAGGGAGGAGGTTCCCCGGGGGGGGCGCAGTGAAGACGGTCCCCCTCCTGCTCGGGCACTGAGGGAGGAGGTTCCCCGGGGGGGGCGCAGTGAAGACGGTCCCCCTCCTGCTCGGGCACTGAGGGAGGAGGTTCCCCGGGGGGGGCGCAGTGAAGACGGTCCCCCTCCTGCTCGGGCACTGAGGGAGGAGGTTCCCCGGGGGGGGCGCAGTGAAGACGGTCCCCCTCCTGCTCGGGCACTGAGGGAGGAGGTTCCCCGGGGGGGGCGCAGTGAAGACGGTCCCCCTCCTGCTCGGGCACTGAGGGAGGAGGTTCCCCGGGGGGGGCGCAGTGAAGACGGTCCCCCTCCTGCTCGGGCACTGAGGGAGGAGGTTCCCCGGGGGGGGCGCAGTGAAGACGGTCCCCCTCCTGCTCGGGCACTGAGGGAGGAGGTTCCCCGGGGGGGGCGCAGTGAAGACGGTCCCCCTCCTGCTCGGGCACTGAGGGAGGAGGTTCCCCGGGGGGGGCGCAGTGAAGACGGTCCCCCTCCTGCTCGGGCACTGAGGGAGGAGGTTCCCCGGGGGGGGCGCAGTGAAGACGGTCCCCCTCCTGCTCGGGCACTGAGGGAGGAGGTTCCCCGGGGGGGGCGCAGTGAAGACGGTCCCCCTCCTGCTCGGGCACTGAGGGAGGAGGTTCCCCGGGGGGGGCGCAGTGAAGACGGTCCCCCTCCTGCTCGGGCACTGAGGGAGGAGGTTCCCCGGGGGGGGCGCAGTGAAGACGGTCCCCCTCCTGCTCGGGCACTGAGGGAGGAGGTTCCCCGGGGGGGGCGCAGTGAAGACGGTCCCCCTCCTGCTCGGGCACTGAGGGAGGAGGTTCCCCGGGGGGGGCGCAGTGAAGACGGTCCCCCTCCTGCTCGGGCACTGAGGGAGGAGGTTCCCCGGGGGGGGCGCAGTGAAGACGGTCCCCCTCCTGCTCGGGCACTGAGGGAGGAGGTTCCCCGGGGGGGGCGCAGTGAAGACGGTCCCCCTCCTGCTCGGGCACTGAGGGAGGAGGTTCCCCGGGGGGGGCGCAGTGAAGACGGTCCCCCTCCTGCTCGGGCACTGAGGGAGGAGGTTCCCCGGGGGGGGCGCAGTGAAGACGGTCCCCCTCCTGCTCTGGCACTGAGGGAGGAGGTTCCCCGGGGGGCCCCTTCATCGCGCCGGAGTCTTGATTACAAGTGTTGTGGAATTCATTAGCAGCTTCTGAAGAGCGAGACGTCTCCTCATTTCACTGAGCCC
>NW_017310335.1:3944-8399 GCF_000935625.1 Nanorana parkeri | reverse complement strand
GTCCCCCTGTCATGTGACCCGGAACACTGACAAGCCATTGGGGTCACTCTGCTTGATTTCGGGGTCTCTGGATAGACTTTAGAGGTGACTCCTGACTATTCTTATGAGGTTAGAGTTCCCCTTTCCCTGGATGATCATGTCATGTGACCCCCTGCCAGCGGGAACATCAGAAATCCTCACCCGGGTGTCACGCTGATCCCACGGCCTCCGTTCCTTATTCTGACTTCACTGGCTTCTTGCTTCAGAGAGAATTGCAGCCAGTCGGCTGGTATGTCCTGCGAGGGCTCAGCGGCCTCCACAGAAGCCTCCATTACCGTCCTCTCTCCTGTTAATGAGGCCGTGAGCGTAGGGGGGAGGGGAGGGGACACGGGGGCAGAAAAGCTCTCTGGACTCCATTATTTAGAACCTGACCGGGTCCCATAAGAAGAGTTCTTAGCACTTCTCTGGAGGACTCTTCCCCCTGCTCGTACGTCACCGAGGGCCACGGTGCAGAAGCAGCCAGGACTGTGACCTCACACCCTGGAGGCGGAGCTACTCACCAAAGACCTCTACCTTCCCCTTTATTATCCTCCATAGGAATGAGGTTCATGTTCTCTGTGATCTCCGGAGTATCCCGGACAAACCCCCAATGACTCCTCCTCTGATACTCCACCTTATAGACTCCTCCTTATAGACTCCTCCTCTGATACTCCTCCTTGTGCCCCTCCTTATAGACTCCTCCTCTGATACTCCTCCTTATAGACTCCTCCTCTGATACTCCACCTTATAGACTCCTCCACCTTATGTCCCACCTTGTAGACTCCTTGATCCTCCATCTTATGTCCTCCTTATAGAATCCTCCTCTGATACTCCTCCTTATAGACTCCTCCTCTGATACTCCACCTTATGTCCCACCTTGTAGACTCCTCCTTGTGCCCCTCCTTATAGACTCCTCCTCTGATACTCCTCCTTATAGACTCCTCCTCTAATACTCCTCCTTATGTCCTCCTTATAGACTTCTCCTCTGATACTCCTCCTTATAGGCTCCTCCTCTGATACTTCACCTTATGTCCCTCCTTATAGACTCCTCCTCTGATACTCCTCCTTATAGACTCCTCCTCTGATACTCCACCTTATGTCCCACCTTGTAGACTCCTCCTCTGATACTCCACCTTGTAGACTCCTCTACTGATACTCCACCTTATGCCCCTCCTTATAGACTCCTCCTCTGATACTCCACCTTATGCCCCTCCTTATAGACTCCTCCTCTGATACTCCATCTTATGTCCTCCTTATAGACTCCTCCTCTGATACTCCACCTTATGTCCTCCTTATAGACTCCTCCTCTGATACTCCACCTTATGTCCTCCTTATAGACTCCTCCTCTGATACTCCACCTTATGTCCTCCTTATAGACTCCTCCTCTGATACTCCCCCTTATGTCCTCCTTATAGACTCCTCCTCTGATACTCCCCCTTATGTCCTCCTTATAGACTCCTCCTCTGATACTCCTCCTTATAGACTCCTCCTCTGATACTCCTCCTTATGTCCTCCTTATAGACTCCTCCTCTGATACTCCTCCTTATAGACTCCTCCTTATGTCCTCCTTAGGGTCAGGTTCTTCTTCTGGTTGTTCTTCGCTCCCCTTCGACGTCTCCAACTTCCTCTCCCGTTTAACTGACTAAAGATTTCTACAGATTGTTGTGTTTCGTTGGTTCGGCGCTTCCCCCCGGATTGTCCTCGTTGCTTTTCTTTAGGTGACCCCATGGCATGTGACTAACCTCCCTTTTCTGGTGATCTAAGTGTGGCAGCTACAACCCCTCCGTGTGGCTTCCTGTGTTTATATCAGCAATTCAATCATGAAATTCACATGCAATCTGCTCCAGTTGGGTCTCTGTATCTTCCTGGCCCCTGACATAGCAAGCTGGCCATCAGAGATTTCATTATTGGGTTTGAGAAAGACATCAGAATAACCCGCTCCACTTCTGACCCTCCCCCTCCTAGACTTATCTCTGATGGAAGTTTCTTCCATCAGACGAGGACGAGGCCTCCAGACACCTCACAAGGATGAGGCCTCCAGACACCTCACAAGGATGAGGCCTCCAGACACCTCACAAGGATGAGGCCTCCAGACACCTCACAAGGATGAGGCCTCCAGACACCTCACAAGGACGAGGCCTCCAGACACCTCACAAGGACGAGGCCTCCAGACACCTCACAAGGACGAGGCCTCCAGACACCTCACAAGGACGAGGCCTCCAGACACCTCACAAGGACGAGGCCTCCAGACACCTCACAAGGACGAGGCCTCCAGACACCTCACAAGGACGAGGCCTCCAGACACCTCACAAGGACGAGGCCTCCAGACACCTCACAAGGACGAGGCCTCCAGACACCTCACAAGGACGAGGCCTCCAGACACCTCACAAGGACGAGGCCTCCAGACACCTCACAAGGACGAGGCCTCCAGACACCTCACAAGGACGAGGCCTCCAGACACCTCACAAGGACGAGGCCTCCAGACACCTCACAAGGACGAGGCCTCCAGACACCTCACAAGGACGAGGCCTCCAGACACCTCACAAGGACGAGGCCTCCAGACACCTCACAAGGACGAGGCCTCCAGACACCTCACAAGGACGAGGCCTCCAGACACCTCACAAGGACGAGGCCTCCAGACACCTCACAAGGACGAGGCCTCCAGACACCTCACAAGGACGAGGCCTCCAGACACCTCACAAGGACGAGGCCTCCAGACACCTCACAAGGACGAGGCCTCCAGACACCTCACAAGGACGAGGCCTCCAGACACCTCACAAGGACGAGGCCTCCAGACACCTCACAAGGACGAGGCCTCCAGACACCTCACAAGGACGAGGCCTCCAGACACCTCACAAGGACGAGGCCTCCAGACACGTCACACTCTACTGCTGAACCTTTTTATTTCAGTTGCTCTGGATTAATTGTTCAATAGAAATGTCCACATTTCCTTCTGCTCTGTAGATAGATTTCTGGTTCTCCGGCTCACATTAGTCCTTCGTATGAGAAGTCATTTCTGAAGAGATGGAGAGTTTTGGGAATATCAATGAAATGCGTTGGTTAGAATTGGCGGGAGGATGGAGGCCACTCCATGGAAGAGACACAAAACTTCCAGGATTCTCTTCAAGGATTGATCCTTCTTGGAATGGATTTGTCAATGTCTTGGTAGGATGAAGATGGCAGTCAGCAGTCCGGGTCACCTGCTGCAGTCTTCACCATAGTCCATTCTTCAGCGGCCTCCATATACTATAGACAGTTTACAAAATTGTTCGGTGGCACCATGAGATGGGCTTTCCAAGCTCCACCCACTTTTCAGTCTCATTTCCTGATCTTCCACATTACGGTCGGGATCCCTCCATCTGTTGTGTTCTGATGGTGAAGCGGTTGACGTGCACTGGGATGGGCACCACGATTTTGGGATTGCGGACGGGTTCTCCGGCACGACTGTTGACGTTCCCGGCTTTGATGCGTTTCCATTTGGCTCTGCGGTTCTGAAACCAGATTTTCACTTGGACCTCACTGAGCTTCAGCGTGTGCGCGATCTGAGACCTCTCCGTCAGGGACAAGTACTTCTTACAATGGAACTCCTTCTCCAGCTCCAGGAGCTGCTCGCTGGTGAAGGCCGTCCTCCGTCTACGACTTTTCCCAGCAGTCCCGGCTTTTGCTGGGTCCTGGGGGCTGTTCTTCCCTTTCCCTCGGCCTCGTGTGGGGCCATTTCCATGATCCTGAAGATTCTCATCTCCACAGCTGTCTCCAGAGGTCTCGTCTTCTTCATGGTCACTCCCAGCCGACTCCGACAACCTTCCTGCCGTCTTCTCCTCATCCGAGCTGCACAACTTTCCATCCCCTGGAAGGACAGAAAACAGAGTGAGGAATGAGAAGACATCAGGGGGCCACTTCTAGAGAAAGGGGGCCCCCAAAGTTACTCCTCACCATGGATGGCCATACTTCAAAGACTGTAGACTGGGGAGTCCACGGGGGTGTCACTGAGTTCTCTCTACTTACAGTATACCGTCCCGTCCTTAGATGTGGTGGCTGCACCCCTCCTCCCTGTACCTTCCAGTCCTTAGATGTGGTGGCTGCACCCCTCCTCCCTGTACCTTCCAGTCCTTAGATGTGGTGGCTGCACCCCTCCCCCCTGTACCTTCCAGTCCTTAGATGTGGTGGCTGCACCCCTCCCCCCTGTACCTTCCAGTCCTTAGATGTGGTGGCTGCATTAGTTTTCTTTTTTTCCTAGTGATCTGGCCAGTAACACACTTCCTGTCCTGGGGTGACAACGCTCAATGACTGCACTGTATCTATGGAGGGCTCATGGTTGTCACACAGGTTGGACTTTAGACAAGTCTTCGTATATGTACCTCCATCACATGGTGGATTGCTTGTGTCTGCGGCCGTAACACCTGTCCTCTCACTGATCACTATTACACACCTGTCACT
>NW_017310335.1:2319-3250 GCF_000935625.1 Nanorana parkeri | reverse complement strand
CTCACCTGTCCTCTCTCACTGATCACTATTACACACCTGTCCTCTCATTGATCACTATTACACACCTGTCCTCTCACTGATCACTATTACACACCTGTCCTCTCACTGATTACTATTACACACCTGTAACTCACCTGTCCTCTCACTGATCACTATTACACACCTGTCACTCACCTGTCCTCTCTCTCATCACAATTACACACATGTCACTCATTTGGCCTCTCTCTGATTACTATTACACACCTGTAACTCACCTGTCCTCTCACTGATCACTATTACACACCTGTCTGTCACCTGTCCCATATCACTGATTACTATAAAGGTCAGTGACACATTATCACCTGTCAGTCCTCTGTAAGGGACTCTTTACTCTCATGTATAATGACTCCCTCTCTGTCACCGTTATATGAGCGGTCTCCCCTGTCTCTCAGCCATGGAATGGCCCGTACCTGCTTTGCTCTGGTCACTTACCTGCCAGGTTGGTGAAGGTTTCAGAAGTTTTCTCTTGGGTCCTCTGAGCTTCTTGCTGCCGGATTCCTTCCTCTGAGTCCGGGGATCTATCAATAGGTTCCTGGGAGTAGAGAGCGTCCACGGAGTCCCTGAAGCTGGGCAGAGCAGTGTTGATTGTCACCATGGATGGAAGTCCTTGTCCCATGCTGGCACAGAAACTATGATTCAGGCGTCCAGTGAAAGGGGTGACAGGTCCCAGGGGGGGGAGGGGAGATGCAGGCAAACTCTGGGGTATAACAAGGGGTCTGTATGGCATAAACATGGGGTACCCTGTGTACAGAACATGGCCTGGCCGGGCAGGTGGGCTTCCAATCAGGGAGTCTATAGAGAAAGTACTGGCCACCCCACTGGGTCGGTGCATGGTCCTTATTGTCCCTCAGCTGGGGCAGGAGGTGCGAATCTGTGGAAGGAACTGTCATTG
>NW_017310335.1:540-825 GCF_000935625.1 Nanorana parkeri | reverse complement strand
GATAGTTCAGGACCGGTGTCATAGTCCACTATCAGTACCAGGACCGGTGTCATAGTCCACTATCAGTACCAGGACCGGTGTCATAGTCCACTATCAGTACCAGGATCGGTGTCACAGGTCAGTAGAGGAGCACAGTCCCTATAGTTGGGGTCGGTGGGATTGATGGGACCGGTATGTAGGGATTGGGTTGGATTCTCGTCCTCCCACGTCGGGGTTAATGTCTCCACCTCTCCTGGCTGTGATCTGCAGAGCCGGGGGTCAATAATGAGGACCCCCCCCCCCCCC
>NW_017310335.1:0-496 GCF_000935625.1 Nanorana parkeri | reverse complement strand
CTGATTACTGGAGAGGAGATCGGATGATTAGCACGCAGGTCAGAGACGCTAATTACCGAATAATTACTGACAAGTCTTCCCGGCCTCCGCCTGGACAGGAGACGGGAGGTCAGCTGTAGGAGAAGCTCTTCTGCAAGGCATTGTGGGTGATTGGGGTCAGAGGTCAGACCGGAGGAGGTGACAACAAACTTTGTTCCTGACATTACCTGATGATGCCCACCCATCCCCCGCAGGATGCCCTCCTATACCCTGACTGCCCCTCATATACATCCTCTCATGCTGTCCCGCTGGTCCTCCACGGGAACCAGCAGAATCATTACTCATGCCGATGGGAATTTCGAACATTGACCGCTCTTCCGAGTCCATACAGAGTCCATGTGCTATACATGGAGCGTGGAGTACGAAGTATGGACTCTACATGGACTCCATAATGCCTGCTCCATACTCTGTACTCCATACCTCTCCATGTCCTCACACATACAAGTACTGATACCGG
>NW_017310334.1:22975-23815 GCF_000935625.1 Nanorana parkeri | reverse complement strand
TTGGGGGAAGAGGAGGGATGGAGAGGTTGGTGGAAGAGGAGTCTGAATAGTGAGCATTATATGACGCAGAAATCCCAGTGTTTTGGCCCCCGGGGGCCCCTGATTGCGGGTACATGTTCCAGATTCATATATGAGCTCCATGGCGTCCGTCCTTTATATCACTTTTTTCTACCTCTGGTCTGCGGTGAACCACAAAACGGTTTTGTCATCTCTGGTCCTCTGTCTTCACTTCCTCTGGTGGGGTAATGAAGCCTCAGAGCAATGCAGTGACATAGCTGACAGTGTGTGTCATCCCCATCCTCCGGCATCCATTGCCACATTGCTGGCCGGGGAGTATATAGAAAGATGCATGATGGGCCCTCAGACAGATCTAGCAGGCAGTGCCGGGGCCCCAGTGTGGATCGCACCTCACTGCTGGCTGAGGGTATTTATTCTTTGGTAGCCATTATGGAGATTTCCCCTCACTTCCTCTCCCTGTGACACCCATTTCCCCCACACTTCCTGTTCCCATGATGCTGGTACAATGTAGCATTTTGTTTAGCGTGATGGAGGACTGAGGACTGCTGTGATTTGGGGGTCGGCCTCCCTCTGGCCTCTGAGGATGATCGGGTTATCGGGGGTCCCCGGAGACCAGTCCTCTTCTGATCTGAGATGAGGCCATTGAGGGGGAGGGGAGTAATCAGATTAGCAGGATGGAGCAGATAATACATGTGTGGCCCCCAGAGACTAGAGGAGGGGCCCCTGTGTTCAGGAATATTAGGACATTATTCCAGGGACACTTTGCTGCTTGTCATGTGACGTGTTGTCGAGTTGTGTGGCCCCAGGATATATGTCTTGTAT
>NW_017310334.1:17309-22818 GCF_000935625.1 Nanorana parkeri | reverse complement strand
TTTTAAAAAAGTGAAAATTACCCCCCCCCCACACACACACGTATTATTAGACATGTGCAAAGACTAAAAATTAATTTCAGATGAAATGAACGGAAACTAAAAAAGTTTCATCAAACAAAACACATTTTTATGATATTTTGTATTCAGCGATTGGCGTGTTCTGGGGGCGGGGCGCATGACGTCACATGACGCCGCACGTGTTGTGCACCGCCATCTTGGTGTATAGCTAGGTATACACCAAGATGGTGGGGCCAATATCGGCGTGTGAGGTCACCTGACGCCATGCTCCCCGCCTCCAAGATGGCGGCACGCATTCACAGAACACGCCGGCGCCCAACATGGCCGCCGCACATTCTTAAACTAATTATTATGATGCGCCGGATACATTTCTGGTACATTGGGACACATAGTGACTCATGTATGTTACACGGAGTCGGGTTCTGGGTTCTGTTTGTACTTTTCTAGATACACTGACATGAAGGGAGGGATCGGCATGACAACCGGACACTCCATTGTAGTCTGACATCTATTGTTTTATGGGATAAGAATTCTTCTATTGTGCCGACACTTTGTCATATGTTTCTTTGCAGCTTCACAACATGGGAGTCTTTAACCAGTTGACATCCGCGGTGTTAGACCCCCTTCCTGCCCCGGCCATTTTTCAGTATTCAGCGCTGCGGTACTTTGACTGACATTTATTCCGTCATGCAGCGCTGTACTGAAATGAATTTTATACCCTTTTTTGGGGACAGATAGAGCTTTCTTTTGGGGGTATTTATTCACCACTGGGGGGGGGTTATTTTTTTACTATAGTAAGGAAAAATTACCGAATTTTTTAAAAAAAAAACAGTTTGGTACACCACATCCACCGGCCTCCCTCCATCCAGGTACACCATGATCCAATGAATCCAAAATAACCTGATGATCAGATGGTGGGGAGCAGGGGAGGGGGGGAGGTGTTCTGTAGTCCTGTACATGGGTGACAACACTGCTTCTCCATATCTACAATACAGACAGCGTTGTCATCCGAGAACAGGAAGTTCCAGCAGGAGAAATACATCATTCCTCTCATGTCCCAAGGATCTCCGGGTCCGCTCACCATTAGAGGTGTCATGTATGTCCCGTGCAGTGATGTGGGGTTGTCACATGTGATAATTCGGGGGGGGGGAGTCCTGAGGATGGGGTGACAGGAAGTAGCTCACACCTGTCTCGGTGGTTTGGGGTGGAGATGTTTTTGAGGTTTTTGTTCTCCGTGAATCTTCCGGAGCGATATATCAGCCGCCTCCCCTCTCCGGGGTCTCCAACCCCCATTATCAGGGGTTAGGGAGATAACGATGGCGGCTCCAGGAAGTGACAGGACACCAGAGATCTCGGGTCATCTTTATTACAGCGCATACAATACGTGTATGGGGGCCCCTCCATGGGGCCCCAGTGCCAGCTCAGTGCTTGTGGTGCGGCTCCTCATAGCCGGAGGGCAGCGCATTGGCGTGCGGATTGTGGAAGAGCGAGTGATTGCCGTCACCCCAGGGGAAGCGCTGCAAGAGACAACTGAAAATGGGAATTGTAGTAATGAAAATGATTTTTCCCCGAAAAAGGGGATCCCACCACTGTTACAAAATGTTTCACCATACACTTTATATTAGTCGTAGAAAATTATTTATTAAATATATAATTAAAATTGCACATATATCAAAAAACATCAAGAAACATATAAGCGGCTCTGCATACGGCTGATAAATAGGAAACAATGCGTGTGGATAAACATTGGTTAGAGGGCACACGTCTGCGGCTGGGAGTAAAAGCCGAGATGAGGCTAGAGATCTCCTGAACTATCTGCATATCAAGCGGAAACTCATTTATATCCATTCATATATATAAGGATTGGATTCCCAAAGATTGGAAAGGAGATGTCAGATCTCGTCATACACGTGTGTGGAAAAATGCAAAAAGACAGTCAACATGAAAATATCTATATCATACGTGTAGAAAACATGGATGGATTTCACGCGCAGTACTGTGTATGTTCGCCGTAGAAGAAAGTGGGAGGATCGGAGCGGTTTCACCATGGATATAGATGAGTTTCGGCTTGATATGCAGATAGTTCAGGAGATCTCTAGCCTCATCTCGGCTTTTACTCCCAGCCGCAGACGTGTGCCTTTGCTGGACACATGCTTATCTGTAGTGGTGGTTTTCTCCAAAATGGAAAGAAGATATTAGCGGGTCAGTTGCTCCGATGGGCCTATAGGCGTGGGGGCTAGGTGTCTTGTGTGTGACTGCTACGGCCGAGGCCGCCCTGACTCCTTCACGGCTAAAGGTGCCCATACACTGCACAATTCTCGTACGAGAATCGCGGGAAATCCCGCCATCGTACGATAATCGCGCAGTGTATGGAAGGGGTGCGACCGTTTCTACTGTACGGTCGCACGTCTTCCGTCGAACCAGCATGCTAGAAAACCCGCCGGGAATCGTACAATTCTCGGCGAGTTAGTGGCCTGCTGGTTCGACAACTGCCGAACGGGCCGGTGTGCGATATTAGCGGGTCAGTTACTCCAATGGAGATTGAAATCCTGCGGAGGAATGCTGTTTTTCTCCTGAAATGGAGATTATGGTAGACTTGTGCGCCGTCAAAAAATGTGTTCCGTTTCGGAATATCTGTTATTTCGTAATTCGTGTCCGAAACTCAATTCGGATTCGTACGAAATACGGATTTTCGTTAGTTTCGGCACGTTTTCGTAACTTTACGAACATTCGTTAAGATGAAGTAAAAAAGCAAAAATACCTTTGTTAATATTGGAGTCGATGTGGTCGTTGTTTTTGTATCCGAAATACGAATTCCGGATCCGAATTTCGTATTTCGGATAAAAAAAAACTCATCAACTCCAATATAAATGTACTTTGCTTTTTACCTTCAATATAACGAATGTTCGTAACGGAACGAAAATACGTCATCGGAATTTCGTATTTCCTGCCTGCGTATTGTAATGCGACTGTGTATGGAGGGGGTGCGACCGTTGCTACTGGACGGTCGCACGTCTTCCGTCGAACCAGCATGCTAGAAAACCCGCCGGGAATCGTACAATTCTCGGCGAGTTAGTGGCCTGCTGGTTCGACAACTGCCGAACGGGCCGGTGTGCGATATTAGCGGGTCAGTTACTCCAATGGAGATTGAAATCCTGCGGAGGAATGCTGTTTTTCTCCTGAAATGGAGATTATGGTAGACTTGTGCGCCGTCAAAAAATGTGTTCCGTTTCGGAATATCTGTTATTTCGTAATTCGTGTCCGAAACTCAATTCGGATTCGTACGAAATACGGATTTTCGTTAGTTTCGGCACGTTTTCGTAACTTTACGAACATTCGTTAAGATGAAGTAAAAAAGCAAAAATACCTTTGTTAATATTGGAGTCGATGTGGTCGTTGTTTTTGTATCCGAAATACGAATTCCGGATCCGAATTTCGTATTTCGGATAAAAAAAAACTCATCAACTCCAATATAAATGTACTTTGCTTTTTACCTTCAATATAACGAATGTTCGTAACGGAACGAAAATACGTCATCGGAATTTCGTATTTCCTGCCTGCGTATTGTAATGCGACTCTCAGCAGCAGCCGATCCGTATTTCGGGTTTAAAAAAAATCTTGTCATGTTGTTCAACCTCATTTACAGGGGTAATATTAGTTCCCGTTTCAAAGAAATTCGGATCCGAAATTCGTTAACGGAATTTCGTATTTCGGATATAATTCGGAAACTGCCATTCGGATTTCTGGGTGCTTCCGAATTTACGAATTTCAGGAAAATTCCTACGAATTTCGATTGGTAACGAAACGAATCGCACATGTCTAGGTTATGGCATCGGGATGGTTGGCTTGTCCAGGATGACGAATATCTGTATGAGGTGCAGTAGGTTCAGGAGATAGTAACTCTATCTCGGCTCCTCTGTTTGCTGCATACGCAGGCAGTTACTGAACAGCTGTTTCGATTTGTTTCCTGGTTGTGCTTCAATCCAAAGAGAGATCCTATGTGGCTGGGTCCAATGGTATATCAATGTGAATGTAAACTGAAAATTGGTAAAGGAAATAATTTCTCCAACTCCGAAACTCTGCGATATCTCCAATCAAGTCCTCTGGTTGTTTGTTAGTCTGGCCATACACTGTACAACCATCGCAAGACCTTAGTCTTGCGATAGTTGTAAAGTGATTAAAAAAACATACGATCTGCCTCATCTTGGACAGGCAGATTGCACTCTCGATCATCGCAAGCCGCGCCCCCCTGAGGGGCGGGCTTACGATGACTGCAATGAGGGGCGGGCTTACCGCACACCGGCAGTTGTCGAACCAGCAGGCCACTAACTCGCCGAGAATTGTACGATTCCCGGCGGGTTTTCTAGCCTGCTGGTTCGTCGGAAGACGTGCGACCGTACAGTAGAAACGGTCGCACCCCTTCCATACACTGCACGATTCTCGTACGATGGCGGGATTTCACGCGATTCTCGTACGAGAATCGTGCAGTGTATGGGCACCTTTAGCCGTGAAGGAGTCAGGGCGGCCGCGCACGGAGCAGTCACACACAAAACACCTAGCCCCCATGCCTATAGGCCCATCGGAGCAACTGACCCGCTAATATCTTCTTTGCACTTTGGAGACAACCACCACTACGGATAAGCATGTGTCCAGCAAAGGCATAGATCTGCGGCTGGGAGTAAAAGCCGAGATGAGGCTAGAGATCTCCTGAACTATCTGCATATCAAGCCGAAACTCATCTATATCCATGGTAAAACCGCTCCGATCCTCCCACTTTCTTCTATGGGCGAACATACACAGTACTGCGAGTGAAATCCATCCATGTTTTCTACACGTATGATATAGATATTTTCATGTTGACTGTCTTTTTGCATTTTTCCACACACGTGTATGACGAGATCTGACATCTCCTTTCCAATCTTTGGGAATCCAATCCTTATATCTTCATAAAGTGGAGTTTTTCAGGGTGTGCCCTCTAACCAATGTTTATCCGCACGCATCGTTTCTTATCAGCCGCATGCGGAGCCACTTATATGTTTCTTGATGTTTTTTGATATATGTTAATTATATATTTAAAGGAGAACTATGGTGTCAGTGTTTTCCCCCATAGTTCTCCTTAGGGTAACGGGAGGACACAAACTAGCGTCCTCCCGTCACCCTAAGCTCAGTATATAGGGAGCTACAGCTCGCGGTATACCGAGACGCCGCACCTGGAGCGGATCCCGACTTAGATGACGGGATCCGCCCAGCTGCGTGAGTGACAGCTGGCTCTGCCTATCTAGAGGCTGTACCCGCCCCCTCCCCCGTCCGTTCCGCCAGTCAGCGCTGTAGGATCGGAGGGGGGAATCCAGCCCCTCCCCTGTCACGGCAGAGAGCCGTGACAGGATCGAGAGGTGAGCGAGCGCCGGTATGTGTTCCCTCACCTCCCGATCTACTGAGCCGACCTGCGACAGTCTCATTGTAGCTAGAACTATGAGGTGAGAGACAAGCA
>NW_017310334.1:12499-15775 GCF_000935625.1 Nanorana parkeri | reverse complement strand
TGGGGAGGGGGTAGTAGTAGGGGAGGGGGTAGTAGTAGTGGGGATGGGTAGCAGTAGAAGGGAAGGGGTGTTGTCGCAGTAGTAGGGGAGGTGGAAGTAGTAGTGGGGGGTAGGAGGGGGGTAGTAGTGGTGAAAGTTGTTAGTGAGTAGTAATGGACGGGTAGTCATACATGATGTTGTAGTAATGGGGATAGCAATAGATGATGTTGTAGTGGAGAGTAATGATGGGAGTAGTAGTAGATGATGTTGTAGTGAGGAGTAATGGTTGGGGTAGTAGTAGATTACATTATAGTGGAGAGTAATGATGAGGGTGGTAGTAGTAGAGGGGTTGTAGTAGTAGATGACTTGTAGTGGAGAGTAATGATGGGAGTAGTAGTAGATGATGTTGTAGTGGAGAGTAATGATGGGGTAGTAGAGGACATTTTAGTTATTAATGATGGGGGTAGTAGTAGTAGATGACTTGTAGTGAAGAGTAATGATGGGGTAGTTGTAGATGACGTTGTAGTGGAGTACTAGTAGTAATGGGGGTAGTAGTAGATGATGTTGTAGAGGAGTAGTAGTAATGGGGGTAGTAGTAGATGATGTAGAGTAGTAGTAGTAATGGGGGTAGTAGTAGTAGTAGTAATGGGGGTAGTAGTAGTAGTAGATGATGTTGTAGAGGAGTAGTAGTAATGGGGGTAGTAGATGATGTTGTAGAGGAGTAGTAGTAGTAATGGGGGTAGTAGTAGTAGATGTTGTAGATTATGCAGTAGTAATGGGGGTAGTAGTAGATGCTGTTGTAGAGGAGTAGTAGTAGTAATGGGGGTAGTAGTACATGATATTGTAGAGGAGTAGTAGATGATGCAGTAGTAATGGGGGTAGTAGATGATGATGTTGTAGAGGAGTAGTAGTAGTAATGGGGGTAGTAGTAGATGATGTTGTAGAGGAGTAGTAGTAGTAATGCGGGTAGTAGTAAAGGAGTAGTAGTAGATGCAGTAGTAATGGGGGTAGTAGTAGTAGATGATGTTGCAGAGGAGTAGTAGTAATGGGGGTAGTAGTAGTTGGGGATCAGTGGAAGTTCTAGGACCTGGGGTATGTCTGAGGGAGGATTTGGGGTATCAGCTGGCTGGTTCCTCACCTCCTCCAGGTCCATGAGCCGCGGTGGCCATCATCCTCTGGGGTATCTTCTGCTATGTTTATCCCTGGCATGCTCACATGTTATACACAGAGATCCATGTCCGGGCCCCTGGCTGGACTCTCAATGAACCCAAAACTCACAATTTGCCGAGTCTTCAGCCTGCGCACCATTTATTGATGTCCCCCAGCTCCGCGTAGTCAGCCATTTCAGGCTGGGCAAGGCCGCTGTCCATGTGAGACAGGAAGTTGGCTGTGTGTAGTAGAATATCTCCCCCTCCAGATCTATGACCGCGGTAGAAGCTGTAACGGGATGTTTGTCATCTGTACACGTTGACTGTCCCAGATGGGGCCCCTGTACACCCAGCATTGTACAACCCCTTCATGTCAGGTCTGCGTGTCATCTCTGGAAGGCCCTTCTACCTTTGAATAGGGGTAATGGCCGAACAGGAAACATCAGACACTCTGGATGCTTCCATTACCTACAGAGACAATCATCCCATGAACATTTGTGGATTGTTCCTCATGGGCGGGGCTAGATGTGTCACAGCAACTCAGGGGAATGTGGAAACATATACAAGGGGCGTTCCCTCATGGGCGGGGCTAGGTGTGTCACAGAAACTCAGGTGACGATGTAATTGTCACAGTTCAGCTGCAGACTTGTAGCTGAGCTGTTACTTGTAGTTCTACAAGTATATACAGACCTCCTCCCCTTGGTTCTGCAGGCATGCAGGGCTGTGCTGGGGCTTGTAGTCCTCCAGGCATGTGCTCTGAACCTGACTCACTCACAAGCTTTAGGCGTCGGCCGACCTCTCCTGCTGTTTCTTATGCAGCTTCTCGGCCAATCAGTGCAGTCTGCTTGTAGCCACTCCTGTGGCTCCTCCCTCTTCCTGTCTCTTATTTAAACTCAGGGCAGCGAACAGCACGCGGCCCGAGTCCCATGCCTCCTACTCCGCATCCCATGCCTCCTACTCCGCATCCCATGCCTCCTACTCCGCATCCCATGCCTCCTACTCCGCATCCCATGCCTCCTACTCCGCATCCCATGCCACCTACTCCGCACCCCATGCCACCTTCTCCGCATTGCAGCACCCGGCCTTGTATTTGAACTTCCAGCTTTCGCTGACTTCCACTCCCTCATTAAGTTCCCCTGCTGGTACTCCAGCTCTGGGAGTCGTCAGCCTACACTGCTCGCACCCTTTTCTCTGCGGGTCCCTGCCAGTGTAGTTGGAAGGGTCCACATACCGGACTCCAGTTCATACCCATGAGTCCCAATCCATGACAGTAATCATCTAAAAAGGGGCGTTCCCTCGTGGGCGGGGCTCTCAGAGTTCAGATGACACAGCAGTTGGCCCACGCAAACAATATCAATGGGTTCTGTACAGCCGCCCCTCCCCCTCCCCCCGCACCATAAATAACGAGGAGACGTGGGAACTTTTCATGTATTTTATTGGCGACTCTCCCGCATCATTATATACAGGGCCCCGGCATTCCCGAGCGATGTTCCGAGCTGGGGGCCACACTCACTGGTCTGTTCAGCATTTTCCACCGCAGCCTGTGAACAGATACACACATATTAAAATTAAGACTACGTGCACCCCTCCCCAAAAGACCCCTCCCCTGGTCCGCCCCTTGCTCTGTGGCCCCCCAACCTCTGGGCTCCTCCAACAAATCCACCGATACAATATGGGCTACAGTAGTGGGACATTGGACTCCAACCTGACCCCACCTCTTTCCTAAGCCCTGCCCACTTTGGGGATCAAAATTTCGCAGTGCGTCTTGCTAAATTGTGGGGAGTTGGGTGTGCCTGATATATTCCTGATCTCTGTGTGCGGCGCTGGGATCCATCCTACATGATCCAGACATGCCCACGAGGATCCTGGAACACCAAAGAATCCTCCAGGACTATCCATGTGCTGGGAACCTGAAGGGGGGTTGCTCTCATAAGAGGCATAAAGTGGGTGTGGCTGAAGTAGAAGTGGGTGTAGTCTGGTCACATTGTGTCCTCAATGTTGGCAGCTATTATAAAGTCACATTGTAAGAAGACCACAGGTCACATGACATCCCATGAGCCAACCAGGAGGCCTCGTTCTCACCTCTGTAGCCGTTTCCATAATATCCGTTCTGTACGTAGGCGGATTCCTCGGGGCCTGCGGAAGACAA
>NW_017310334.1:12118-12431 GCF_000935625.1 Nanorana parkeri | reverse complement strand
TGAAGGTGATCCGCCAATGGAGGTCATGGACCTCAAAGCCTTGACCTGAACCCCATGGAAATGTTGGGGGGATGCGAGGAGGACAGTTCATGGAATCCCAAAAACATATCTCAAGGTCAACAATGGGGGGGCCGAAAAACACCAACAATTTCTCCTAAAGGGAGGCCAAGGGAGGACGTCCCATCACGTCTACTGGTATCTATGGGACATACGTGACTGAAAGACACGCGGCGCTGGTATGGAGGTATATACATGTATACTGGGGGGTGTGCAGAGGTATATACATGTATACTAGGGGTGTGGAGAGGTATAT
>NW_017310334.1:11545-12022 GCF_000935625.1 Nanorana parkeri | reverse complement strand
TGAAGGTGATCCGCCAATGGAGGTCATGGACCTCAAAGCCTTGACCTGAACCCCATGGAAATGTTGGGGGGATGCGAGGAGGACAGTTCATGGAATCCCAAAAACATATCTCAAGGTCAACAATGGGGGGGCCGAAAAACACCAACAATTTCTCCTAAAGGGAGGCCAAGGGAGGACGTCCCATCACGTCTACTGGTATCTATGGGACATACGTGACTGAAAGACACGCGGCGCTGGTATGGAGGTATATACATGTATACTGGGGGGTGTGCAGAGGTATATACATGTATACTAGGGGTGTGGAGAGGTATATATATATATACTGTGCTGGTACCATATGTCCAGGCGCTCTGTTCGGCTCCCAGTTGCTGGTATCCACCTAGGAAGAGACAGACAATGGCTCACTGTAACATAGTTTGTGTGGGTGGAAGAAATACTGAGCACCGAGTGGGAGCATGGTGTGGATTTTGGGTGGGT
>NW_017310334.1:8711-11079 GCF_000935625.1 Nanorana parkeri | reverse complement strand
GGGGTGTGGGTGGGGCTGTATTAGTACAGTGGGCGGGGTGTGGGTGGAGCTGTATTAGTACTGTGGGCGGGGGGTTGGGTGGGATATGATGGTAGCACACTGAGTGGAGGAGCCAAGTATAAGTGAAATGGGGAGGAGGGCGGGGTAACAATTGTGGGTGGAGGAGACCGGTGGCAGAGTTGGGTGAGGGGTGGCCTGTACCCTGTCTGACACCCCCGGGTGAAATGTCCTCTGACTGTACCTTTGACAGGTTTCTGTTTCAGGACGCTGGGCCAGGTGGGGAGCGTTATCGGAAGGGCAGTGGCCCCCTCTCTCATACTCTGAGTTCCTGAGGGATCCAAGAATATATAGACATATGGGTCTCCACTCATAACAGAAAGAAGTTGGGGTGACACACAGACACGTGGGGTGGAGATCCATATTGGGGTCTCCTGAGTCAGGGGACATGTAGACGGGTGACAGATAGTTACGGAGACGTTAGCATGTTAGGGTCATGCTCCACACAAATGTGACATGCTATTAGAGATTTATTGACATTGGCACATGTGACAGAACGTGGAATGTGGGAGGGGCATGTGACACTGAACAGTACAAACACATGACATGGCACATACATGGGCGACATGACATACGACATGTGACGAATGGACTTACCCTCTACAGCAGCAGATGGAGAAATTTCCTCTGTGAAGACATAACAAAACGTAAGAGGGCGGGGACAAGAGGAGAGGGCGGGGGACAAGAGGAGAGGGCGGGAGACAAGAGGAGATAGAAGATGGGACAGATAGAAGGACGGGAGAAGATGGGACAGATAGAAGGACGGGAGAAGATGGGACAGATAGAAGGACGGGAGAAGATGGGACAGATAGAAGGACGGGAGATGGATGGAGTGACGAGTGGATGGTTCAAACTTATAATAGATTATGAATCGTAGAATGTTTATCGTGATATGAGGCAGAAAGATAGAGAATGGACTGGAGGCCAGGAAGGTGGAAAACAAGGCAGGACTATGACAGATGGCACGGTGATAGATGTGTGATGGACGGTGATAGATGCAGAAAGGGATAGAAGAAAGGTGAATGGACACCGAGGTGAATGATGAGTTCCCAGAAGCATTATGAGGAACTGTAGAGAAGAACTTTGGGAAAAAAGGAATCTTTACCTTCCAGAGGGTTCTGTGGGACGGACTGACCATTGAATGAGGACTGACCATTGAATGAGGACTGACCATTGAATGAGGACTGACCAGCTCCGGCTGTGAAGAGAGTGAAGAGGAAGAGTCATTAGACTAAAATCTGATCACATGACCCGCATCATGATGAAGAAGAATGTCCCTCAGACTGGTAGCCCCGTTCTTCCTCCTCCAGCCACATTATATACCCCCAAACATCCCAACACGCTGAGGACTCTTCTGAGCTTCTATAAGACACTGGGAAGTTGTATGTTTGCAAGCAGAACATGGGGTGGAGGAGCGGATGAAGGACAAGTCTCTGAGATGGAGGTCAATCTCACCATATTTGGAGCTGGCAGTATCGGGATACCCGGCTTGGGCACCATATGGAGATTTGGCTCCTGCTGATGAAGGTAGAAAGTTCCGTTGTTAGTCTACAAGAAGGACAACACAGACTTACTGGACACCATGGAGGCGGAATGTTCATCCTTACCGGATTTAGCAGATTTTGGGTCGTATCCTAGAGCGTCGGGCTGGGATCTGTATGGGAGCTGACCATACGCACCTGCAGAGCAGACAGGAGGAGTCAACAAAGAGGAAAGAGCCACACGGGGCAATTTCAAACACCCGAAACCCAAACAACCAAACGTGAATGTAACCTCCCACCAACATGGTCTGCCGGCACCACCCAACCATCTACATCATCGGTGGGATACGTTATGCTTCTGGTTCTCTTTGAGAAAGAGGGCGGGGGGAGAGAGAAAGAGAGAGAGAGCGAAGTAGGGGAGAGGGAGGTAGGGGAGAGAGAAAGAGAGAGAGAGAGCGAAGTAGGGGAGAGGGAGGTAGGGGAGAGAGAAAGAGAGAGAGAGAGAGCGAAGTAGGGGAGAGAGAGAGAGAGAGAGGTAGGGGAGAGAGGGAGAGAGAGAGAGGGAGGTAGGGGAGAGAGAGAGAGAGAGAGAGGGAAGTAGGGGAGAGAGGGAGGTAGGGGAGAGAGCGAAGTAGGGGAGAGAGGGAAGTAGGGGAGAGAGAGAGAGAGAGAGAGAGAGAGGGAAGTAGGGGAGAGAGGGAGGTAGGGGAGAGAGAGAGGTAGGGGAGAGAGGGAGAGAGAGAGAGAGGGAAGTAGGGGAGAGGGAAGTAGGAGAGAGAGGGAGGGAGGGGAGAGGGGGGAGGAGGGGGGAGGGGGGGGGAGGGGGGGGG
>NW_017310334.1:2533-5592 GCF_000935625.1 Nanorana parkeri | reverse complement strand
AGGGGAGAGAGGGAAGTAGGGGAGAGAGGGAAGTAGGGGAGACTGAAGTAGGTGAGAGGGAAGTAGGGGAGAGAGAGAGGTAGGGGAGAGAGGGAGGTAGGGAAAGAGAGGGAGGTAGGGGAGAGAGGGAAGTAGGGGAGAGAGGGAAGTAGGGGAGAGGGAAGTAGGGGAGAGAGGGAAGTAGGGGAGACGGAAGTAGGTGAGAGTGAGGTAGAGGAGAGACGGAAGTAGGGGAGAGAGGGAGGTAGGGAAAGAGAGGGAAGTAGGGGAGAGAGGGAAGTAGGTGAGAGGGAGGTAGGGGAGAGAGGGAAGGAGGGGAGGGAGGGAGGGAGGGGAGAGAGGGAGGGAGGGGGTGTGAGAGGGAAGTAGGGGAGAGAGGGAAGTAGGGGAGAGAGGGAAGTAGGGAAAGAGAGGGAAGTAGGGGAGAGAGGGAAGTAGAGACGGAAGTAGGTGAGAGGGAAGTAGGGGAGAGAGAGAGGTAGGGGAGAGAGAGAGGTAGGGGAGAGAGGGAAGTAGGGGGAAGTAAGCGGTGACAGGACGGGGGCACTCACCCAGTTTGGCGTTCTCTCCGGCGGGCCCTTGGTACACACCGAGTGGAGATTTTGGTCCTACAAGAGAAGACACATTTGTGGTCACTCGCAGGCCATAGGCGGCTCTTTATGACGTAACAGAAGTGGCATCATAAACCGAGACTGACCTTTGCCGCTGCCCTGGTAATTGGACAAACCTGTACAATTGAAAGTCACAATGTCAGCGGGGGAATTGTGGGCGCCGGTCACTACAAGACCGCATTAACCCTTCCCTGCCTGAGACCGGCTAGAAGGAAAGGTCTAGTAGAACTTACCATTAGCATACGGCTGCTGCTGGTATAGACCTGGAGATAAAACAGGGATAGGAGAGTCAGAAGATTGATAGTCCAGCATCAGACAGGGTCACCAAGGATGAGGATGAACAGCAATCAGAGGGAGATCTGAATGTCTCTCTGTGGTGTCTATGGCCAGATTGGGGGTGACCACCATTCAGATATTTAGGGATGTTGTGTAGGCTCTAATCAGTGTCGGGGTCCTTTGAACTGTATATGGCCTGGTTGGCATCAATCTCGACTCACGGGACTCTCGATAGATTGCCGCCAATTTCAGTGGTGGTATTGGGTCTCCTCTGTGCTCTACTAACCAATAGCTGGCCACCAATACACATACTAACAATTTCTCAGCAGTTGGTCATGAAAAGTTACCGGTTTGGTGATCGGAGGGGGGGGAAGGGGGGGATGACAAAACCAGACCCAAGACACAAGAGACCCCGCAAAACTCAGGTGAACCCCGAGAGGCTGGTACCTGTTTTAGATGTCTTTGCTCCGATACCTACAAGACAGATAAGAGATGGTCACACATCTTTGAGCATCCGCCCATTAACCCCCCCCCCCCCCCCCCCATACGTTATGCTTTTTGCAATAAAGTATTTTTTTCCAGGAAAGCAGCAGACAGGAAGTAGGGAGGAGGTCAGCCTAGGAGTTATATGGTTGGTTTCTGATGTCACATTATCATCCAGGTTTCCATGAATTCTTCTTTATGGTGCGGTGATGACACAATGACACGTTGTCACCATTCTCCATAGAACGTTATCTATGGATGTCCTCCAGTCATACACCCCATAGGTGACACAATGACACGTTGTCACCATTCTCCATAGAACGTTATCTATGGATGTCCTCCAGTCATACACCCCATAGGTGACACAATGACACGTTGTCACCATTCTCCATAGAACGTTATCTATGGATGTCCTCCAGTCATACACCCCATAGGTGACACAATGACACGTTGTCACCATTCTCCATAGAACGTTATCTATGGATGTCCTCCAGTCATACACCCCAGAGGTGACACGGTGACACCGAGCTGGGCATAAGCTATTACTGTGCCAATCCATATGAATATATATGTGTATGGAAGCAGAGAGATTGCTTGGTCCAGATGGCGGATGTGATAGATACCTTGCTGGAAGATGTTGCTGGGGTAGCCGGAGGCTGCAGAGGAAGAACAGTGTCATGTGACTTAGGTGAGGATGAGGACAGACATGACAGGTAGGTAATTACAGCTTACAAGGTGGACTTACCAGCTTTAGAAGGTTTTCCAATTCCACCTGGAAAGCAGAAAAAGAGACGTCAGGGTGATTTCCCATCAAATAATTCTTCCCATGACCCATCTCCCAGCTCCATCTCCTCCTAGCTCCATCTCCATGTCCTCCCACCTCCATCTCCTAGCTCCACCTCCATCTCCTCCCACCTCCATCTCCTCCCAGCTCCATCTCCTCCCAGCTCCATCTCCTCCCAGCTCCATCTCCTCCCAGCTCCATCTCCTCCCAGCTCCATCTCCTCCCAGCTCCATCTCCTCCCAGCTCCATCTCCTCCCAGCTCCATCTCCTCCCAGCTCCATCTCCTCCCAGCTCCATCTCCTCCCAGCTCCATCTCCTCCCAGCTCCATCTCCTCCCAGCTCCATCTCCTCCCAGCTCCATCTCCTCCCAGCTCCATCTCCTCCCAGCTCCATCTCCTCCCAGCTCCATCTCCTCCCAGCTCCATCTCCTCCCAGCTCCATCTCCTCCCAGCTCCATCTCCTCCCAGCTCCATCTCCTCCCAGCTCCATCTCCTCCCAGCTCCATCTCCTCCCAGCTCCATCTCCTCCCAGCTCCATCTCCTCCCAGCTCCATCTCCTCCCACCTCCATCTCCTCCCAGCCCCATCTCCTCCCAGCCCCATCTCCTCCCAGCTCCATCTCCATCTCCTCCCACCTCCATCTCCTCCCACCTCCCAGCTCCATCTCCCAGCTCCTCAATACCTGACACGTAGAAACTAGTAATATTATTATTGGTGGTTACTATAGCACCAACATCTTCTGCAGTGTTGTACAAGGTGAGGCCACACAGAGCTACAATTGCCAAGAATGGACCTTAGTTTTTGGGTGGAGTGGAGAAGGTTCAGAGGTTCTGTGGAGGGAAATATCCCCTCAGGGGCCACCGGACAGAGGTTCCTCCCCCTTCCACAAGTCATAAACTGGAGGTCA
>NW_017310334.1:1507-2432 GCF_000935625.1 Nanorana parkeri | reverse complement strand
GCGGGGGGGCTAGGGGGGGGCAGTACAAAGTGAGGATGATAACACTATAAAGCACATCAATACATGACAGACGAGAAGAGGTAAGCCACAGGAGCTTACAATCTAATACCTTGGTATAGTCCAGCAGCTCCATTTCCATATCCTGCAATAAGAATGAGGAACGTTACTTGTCACGGATCCGCCGTATACAGGAATATATATCTAGTGAGGGTCAGGATTGGGTGGAGGAGGCTCCGGGGTCTCACGTCTATACAATGGTGTGAAGGTCGTATGAACGGTCACCACATACCTGCTTTGGACGCTTTCCCTCCTATCCCTGAAACACAAAGACATCCAATCAGCACATCGTCCTTATGCCCCTCCCCCCGGGTGCAATCACATTGCCCCCTATGACCATGGACATCAGAGCCCACCATACAGAAGGGATTCAATGATATGATTGATAAGGTTATTATATGAAAGGGGGAGCAGATAGTCCACTGTCAGGGGGTAAAACATTGAACGTTCTAGGTGGAGTCTTCTTATGGAGGGGTATTAAGGGGTTCAGGGGGGTATATCTTAGGGACACTGGTTGGGTTGGGGAAAGCTTGGAGACTATCATGTATCAATGTGTTATGGTCACGGAGGCTCTTGTAAATTGTAGATGTTTGTAGAGGGGAAGATGATGTCACATGAATGTAACACGCGTGTTCGGCTTTAATGATTCACTTCTACCCAGTGACAACGAGGGGCGTGGTACACATATCATGTGACGGATGACATGGTGAGGTAGTCATGGTCATCATCTGTGTGTTATACATCTCAGTACCTTGCTGCTGCTGCTGCTGCTGCTGCTGGTAGGCATTGGGGTAACCTCCATATCCGTTCCTGTACCCTATGGAGAAAATGAGAGACATGAGTGACACAGAAGATCCCCAGGGGGGGG
>NW_017310334.1:0-919 GCF_000935625.1 Nanorana parkeri | reverse complement strand
GAGATCCCAACTATGAGCGTCTTCCAAACCTCACAGGAGATCCCAACTATGAGCGTCTTCCAAACCTCCCAGGAGATCCCAACTATGAGCGTCTTCCAAACCTCACAGGAGATCCCAACTATGAGCGTCTTCCAAACCTCACAGGAGATCCCAACTATGAGCGTCTTCCAAACCTCACAGGAGATCCCAACTATGAGCGTCTTCCAAACCTCACAGGAGATCCCAACTATGAGCGTCTTCCAAACCTCACAGGAGATCCCAACTATGAGCGTCTTCCAAACCTCCCAGGAGATCCCAACTATGAGCGTCTTCCAAACCTCACAGGAGATCCCAACTATGAGCGTCTTCCAAACCTCACAGGAGATCCCAACTATGAGCGTCTTCCAAACCTCACAGGAGATCCCAACTATGAGCGTCTTCCAAACCTCACAGGAGATCCCAACTATGAGCGTCTTCCAAACCTCACCGGAGATCCCAACTATGAGGGTCTTCCAAACCTTCCCTGAAGACCCAAATTTATGATTCCCAGAACCTCAAAGGAAACCCCAAATTTAAAAGTCATCCAAATGTCCCAGAAGGCCTCAAAAATCAGAGACCTCCAAGACCACAAATACGAGAGTTCCCAATAAACCATCCTCCCAGAAGAACAAAGCTATGATCCTCCATCATCATGCCATCCAGAGGAACATTAGATGTCGGAGTGGTAGGTCAGGTCACTGAGCTCAGGAGATGTTTGTAAATAAATATTTCACTTTTATTACCTGGCTGCTGCTGGACGTTACTGGGATAGAGACCGCCACCGTACCCTGGAGAGAGGAGGAAAGGGGGCCAGAGTATTGTGAGCGATGGAAAAGGGATGAAGGACACAGAGAGGAGGCTGAAGGACATAGAGAGGAGGACGAAGGACATAGAGAGGAGG
>NW_017310333.1:23418-23846 GCF_000935625.1 Nanorana parkeri | reverse complement strand
GAGACTGAGGAAACGCTTCCTCCTTTCTGCAGCAGACTGATAACATAATCTCAGCCCAGGCGCAGTCACTGACCGACGCTCGGGGAGGGATTTATCATGACAAGAGGCGGAGCTTGTGTGTACATTGTGAGGCGATCGCGCTGAGCCTCTGGTTGCTCCCTCTAGTGGCCGATCTCTAGATCACAATCACATGACAAGTGTTGGGATCTCATAAGACACTGTGAAGAATTCCCGGCTCCTGTAGATCCCTATTGTCCTCTGACATCTCCCGGGGCCTGCACAGCTTCCAGCGCGGCTGAACTCGTCCCCCTCACATGACCGGTCTGTACCGGTCCCACCGTCGGCGGCCATTGTTGGGATCCAGGTTCCGGGTGTAGAATTTATCACACAGAGGTGTTCTCTATGGATACTTTGTAGGTGAGTGACAG
>NW_017310333.1:22715-23094 GCF_000935625.1 Nanorana parkeri | reverse complement strand
GGAGGAGGAATCGGTCTGTTTAGGTGGCATCGTGGCGAGCGTGTGTTCTCTGGGTCCGGCACCGCCCCCTCTCTCTGAGCCCCGCCCACACACGCTGGAGCAGAAGAGGGAGGTTGTATGGATCCATAATGGCCGCTCCACCGTAGCGGGGAAAGCGACCTCCTTACGTAACACGCGCCCCCCCATCATGGCGACTTTTATCCACCACGGATGAGTGTGATCTCGGGTTGCGGCACATCCCCCTCTCTCTGAGCCCCGCCCACACTGGAACAGAAGAGGGAGGTTGTATGGCAGAGTATGGCTCCATAATGGCCGCTCCGCCATAGCGGGGGAAGCAACCTCCTTACGTAACACACGACACCCCCCACCCCACACAGGG
>NW_017310333.1:15990-22356 GCF_000935625.1 Nanorana parkeri | reverse complement strand
GGATGAGTGTGATCTTTGCTTCTGGCACCGCCCCCTCTCTCTGAGCCCCGCCCACACACGCTGGAGCAGAAGAGGGAGGTTGTATGGCAGAGTAACCTGTGACATCTAGAAGCAGGGGGACTGATGCCACGTGGGGGTCTCCTGGGGAAGGGATACGTTGGGTATGGATCCAAAATGGCCGCTCCACCATGGCGGGGAAAGCGGCCTCCTTATGTAACGCGGGCCCCCACACACACACGCGCACACGTATGTAGTTGGTCTTTCGGTCTGGGGGCAGTCCGTGTCTCGGCGCTCTCTGTTGGGTCTACAATTACAGGGAAAGCGATACGGCCGGATAATTATGGGATTTGCTGAGAAGCTCGGAGCTCAGCCAGCCTGCCGGAATCCGGAGCCGCCGAGATTAACATGTACCGGGCCGGCGCCTTGTACTCAGGAAGCCCCGCGGTGGAAAATCTGAGCGCCCCCCGAGGCCAGGATTTACCACAGGAGGAGACACAAGGGGGGCGCCTTGCCGCCTCCAAGACCCTGAACTAAAAGGGGACCTGTCCTCAAAGGAGGTGAAATGTTTGGGGGCCCCCTTTATCAAGTCAGTTGACCAAACACGGCTCTGACCGCCCCCTCCCCCCCTCCACCCAGAACTAAAATAGGTTTGCCTGGAGTCGGGATTTACAGAGAAGGTGCCAAAACTATGCTATGGGGCCCCAAAGGCACAGGGGCCCTGAACTGTCTGGGGGCAATAGTATTTGGCAAATAAATTAGGAGAAATGAATTAATATTTGGGAATTATTTATATGATTGATAACGGTTAGTATTCTGTATCTCCAGAGCAGCCTTCCTCTAGGGGTTCCTCCAATGGATGCTAGGGGTTCCTCCTGAGGGTGCTAGGGGTTCCTCCTGAGGGTGCTAGGGGTTCCTCCTGAGGGTGCTAGGGGTTCCTCCAGAGGGTGCTAGGGGTTCCTCCAGAGGGTGCTAGGGGTTCCTCCAGAGGGTGCTAGGGGTTCCTCCAGAGGGTGCTAGGGGTTCCTCCAGAGGGTGCTAGGGGTTCCTCCAGAGGGTGCTAGGGGTTCCTCCAGAGGGTGCTAGGGGTTCCTCCAGAGGATGCTAAGAGGTTCCTCCAGAGGGTGCTAGGGGTTCCTCCAGAGGGTGCTAGGGGTTCCTCCAGAGGATGCTAAGAGGTTCCCCCAGAGGGTGCTAAGAGGTTCCCCCAGAGGATGCTAGGGGTTCCTCCAGAGGGTGCTTAGAGGTTCCTCCAGAAGGTGCTAAGAGGTTCCTCCAGAGGATGCTAGAGGTTCCTCCAGAGGGTGCTAGGGGTTCCTCCAGAGGGTGCTAGGGGTTCCTCCAGAGGATGCTAAGAGGTTCCCCCAGAGGGTGCTAAGAGGTTCCCCCAGAGGATGCTAGGGGTTCCTCCAGAGGGTGCTTAGAGGTTCCTCCAGAAGGTGCTAAGAGGTTCCTCCAGAGGATGCTAGGGGTTCCTCCAGAGGGTGCTAGGGGTTCCTCCAGAGGGTGCTAGGGGTTCCTCCAGAAGGTGCTAAGAGGTTCCTCCAGAGGATGCTAGGGGTTCCTCCAGAGGGTGCTAGGGGTTCCTCCAGAGGGTGCTAAGAGGTTCCCCCAGAGGATGCTAAGAGGTTCCCCCAGAGGATGCTAGGGGTTCCTCCAGAGGGTGCTTAGAGGTTCCCCCAGAGGATGCTAAGAGGTTCCCCCAGAGGGTGCTAGGGGTTCCTCCAGAGGGTGCTAGGGGTTCCTCCAGAGGATGCTAAGAGGTTCCCCCAGAGGGTGCTAAGAGGTTCCCCCAGAGGATGCTAGGGGTTCCTCCAGAGGGTGCTTAGAGGTTCCTCCAGAAGGTGCTTAGAGGTTCCTCCAGAGGGTGCTAGGGGTTCCTCCAGAGGGTGCTAGGGGTTCCTCCAGAGGGTGCTAGGGGTTCCTCCAGAAGGTGCTAAGAGGTTCCTCCAGAGGATGCTAGGGGTTCCTCCAGAGGGTGCTAGGGGTTCCTCCTGAGGGTGCTAGGGGTTCCTCCAGAGGGTGCTAGGGGTTCCTCCAGAAGGTGCTAAGAGGTTCCTCCAGAGGGTGCTAGGGGTTCCTCCAGAGGGTGCTAGGGGTTCCTCCAGAGGGTGCTTAGAGGTTCCTCCAGAAGGTGCTAAGAGGTTCCTCCAGAGGATGCTAGGGGTTCCTCCAGAGGGTGCTAAGAGGTTCCCCCAGAGGATGCTAGGGGTTCCTCCAGAGGGTGCTTAGAGGTTCCTCCAGAGGGTGCTTAGAGGTTCCTCCAGAAGGTGCTAAGAGGTTCCTCCAGAGGATGCTAGGGGTTCCTCCAGAGGGTGCTAGGGGTTCCTCCAGAGGGTGCTTAGAGGTTCCTCCAGAGGGTGCTAAGAGGTTCCCCCAGAGGATGCTAGGGGTTCCTCCAGAGGGTGCTTAGAGGTTCCCCCAGAGGATGCTAAGAGGTTCCCCCAGAGGGTGCTAGGGGTTCCTCCAGAGGGTGCTAGGGGTTCCTCCAGAGGATGCTAGGGGTTCCTCCAGAGGGTGCTAGGGGTTCCTCCAGAGGCTGCTTAGAGGTTCCTCCAGAGGATGTTAGGGGTTCCTCCTTGAGCAATGAAGAATTTCTGTCTGTCAGATAAGGGACCAATGACTCTACTGATCATAGTAACTATCTGTGGGGGGAATTCTTCCAACTGAGCACAAATATAAGGGGCCCTTCTCCCAATGCCCACCAATGTAAGGGGCCCTTCTCCCAATGCCCACCAATATAAGGGGCCCTTCTCCCAATGCCCACCAATGTGAGGGAAGACTATTACACCGTCTGCATTACTTCTCTGACCGTCCTCATCATCATCATTCATAATTGTATTATTATTTATAGGGGATCCTTATAAAAAGTTATTTTCGGGTTCCTCCGTGTGGAAAAGGCTGAGAATGGCAGCCCGGGAGGAATTGTTCTGGGTCCCCGTCATACATAGTCCCGGATGTTGGTATCATTGGGGTTCCCGGGTCCCGGATGTTGGTATCATTGGGGTTCCAGGGCTCCGGATGTTGGTATCATTGGGGTTCCGGGGCCCCGGATGTTGGTATCATTGGGGTTCCCGGGGCTCCGGATGTTGGTATCATTGGGGTTCCGGGGCCCCGGATGTTGGTATCATTGGGGTTCCCGGGGCTCCGGATGTTGGTATCATTGGGGTTCCGGGGCCCCGGATGCTGCCTCCTCTGTGATAAACATTGTAACATTTCTTATTCCCGTCTGATGGATCTCCTCACGGTGGAATGTTGTTCCGTTAGAAGTCACGTTGTTATTTTTCTGGTCCCCGCGGTGTGTTGAACTCTCCGTGTTTGTGGCGGTGGAATGCCGGGGTTCTTACCACGGTGCGGAATGTTGTGTTGAGCTGGTTACAATGTTGCGGTGTGTTGAGCTGGTTACAATGTTGCGGTGTGTTGTGCTCTCCGTGTTTGTGGCGGTGGAATGCCGGGGTTCTTACCATGGTGCGGAATGTTGTGTTGAGCTGGTTACAATGTTGCGGTGTGTTGAGCTGGTTACAATGTTGCGGGGTGTTGAACTCTCCGTGTTTGTGGCGGTGGAATGCCGGGGTTCATACCATGGTGCGGAATGTTGTGTTGAGCTGGTTACAATGTTGCGGTGTGTTGAGCTGGTTACAATGTTGCGGGGTGTTGAACTCTCCGTGTTTGTGGCGGTGGAATGCCGGGGTTCTTACCACGGTGCGGAATGTTGTGTTGAGCTGGTTACAATGTTGCGGTGTGTTGAGCTGGTTACAATGTTGCGGTGTGTTGTGCTCTCCGTGTTTGTGGCGGTGGAATGCCGAGGTTCTTACCATGGTGCGGAATGTTGTGTTGAGCTGGTTACAATGTTGCGGTGTGTTGAGCTGGTTACAATGTTGCGGGGTGTTGAACTCTCCGTGTTTGTGGCGGTGGAATGCCGGGGTTCATACCATGGTGCGGAATGTTGTGTTGAGCTGGTTACAATGTTGCGGTGTGTTGAACTCTCCGTGTTTGTGGCGGTGGAATGTCGAGGTTCTTACCATGGTGCGGAATGTTGTGTTGAGCTGGTTACAATGTTGCGGTGTGTTGTGCTCTCCGTGTTTGTGGCGGTGGAATGCCGAGGTTCTTACCATGGTGCGGAATGTTGTGTTGAGCTGGTTACAATGTTGCGGTGTGTTGTGCTCTCCGTGTTTGTGGCGGTGGAATGCCGAGGTTCTTACCATGGTGCGGAATGTTGTGTTGAGCTGGTTACAATGTTGCGGTGTGTTGTGCTCTCCGTGTTTGTGGCGGTGGAATGTCGAGGTTCTTACCATGGTGCGGAATGTTGTGTTGAGCTGGTTACAATGTTGCGGTGTGTTGTGCTCTCCGTGTTTGTGGCGGTGGAATGCCGAGGTTCTTACCATGGTGCGGAATGTTGTGTTGAGCTGGTTACAATGTTGCGGTGTGTTGAGCTGGTTACAATGTTGCGGGGTGTTGAACTCTCCGTGTTTGTGGCGGTGGAATGCCGGGGTTCATACCATGGTGCGGAATGTTGTGTTGAGCTGGTTACAATGTTGCGGTGTGTTGAACTCTCCGTGTTTGTGGCGGTGGAATGCCGAGGTTCTTACCATGGTGCGGAATGTTGTGTTGAGCTGGTTACAATGTTGCGGTGTGTTGTGCTCTCCGTGTTTGTGGCGGTGGAATGCCGAGGTTCTTACCATGGTGCGGAATGTTGTGTTGAGCTGGTTACAATGTTGCGGTGTGTTGTGCTCTCCGTGTTTGTGGCGGTGGAATGCCGAGGTTCTTACCATGGTGCGGAATGTTGTGTTGAGCTGGTTACAATGTTGCGGTGTGTTGTGCTCTCCGTGTTTGTGGCGGTGGAATGCCGAGGTTCTTACCATGGTGCGGAATGTTGTGTTGAGCTGGTTACAATGTTGCGGTGTGTTGAGCTGGTTACAATGTTGCGGGGTGTTGAACTCTCCGTGTTTGTGGCGGTGGAATGCCGGGGTTCATACCATGGTGCGGAATGTTGTGTTGAGCTGGTTACAATGTTGCGGTGTGTTGAACTCTCCGTGTTTGTGGCGGTGGAATGCCGAGGTTCTTACCATGGTGCGGAATGTTGTGTTGAGCTGGTTACAATGTTGCGGTGTGTTGTGCTCTCCGTGTTTGTGGCGGTGGAATGCCGGGGTTCTTACCATGGTGCGGAATGTTGTGTTGAGCTGGTTACAATGTTGCGGTGTGTTGAGCTGGTTACAATGTTGCGGTGTGTTGTGCTCTCCGTGTTTGTGGCGGTGGAATGTCGAGGTTCTTACCATGGTGCGGAATGTTGTGTTGAGCTGGTTACAATGTTGCGGTGTGTTGTGCTCTCCGTGTTTGTGGCGGTGGAATGCCGAGGTTCTTACCATGGTGCGGAATGTTGTGTTGAGCTGGTTACAATGTTGCGGTGTGTTGAGCTGGTTACAATGTTGCGGGGTGTTGAACTCTCCGTGTTTGTGGCGGTGGAATGCCGGGGTTCATACCATGGTGCGGAATGTTGTGTTGAGCTGGTTACAATGTTGCGGTGTGTTGAACTCTCCGTGTTTGTGGCGGTGGAATGCCGAGGTTCTTACCATGGTGCGGAATGTTGTGTTGAGCTGGTTACAATGTTGCGGTGTGTTGTGCTCTCCGTGTTTGTGGCGGTGGAATGCCGAGGTTCTTACCATGGTGCGGAATGTTGTGTTGAGCTGGTTACAATGTTGCGGTGTGTTGTGCTCTCCGTGTTTGTGGCGGTGGAATGCCGAGGTTCTTACCATGGTGCGGAATGTTGTGTTGAGCTGGTTACAATGTTGCGGTGTGTTGTGCTCTCCGTGTTTGTGGCGGTGGAATGCCGGGGTTCTTACCATGGTGCGGAATGTTGTGTTGAGCTGGTTACAATGTTGCGGTGTGTTGAGCTGGTTACAATGTTGCGGTGTGTTGTGCTCTCCGTGTTTGTGGCGGTGGAATGCCGAGGTTCTTACCATGGTGCGGAATGTTGTGTTGAGCTGGTTACAATGTTGCGGTGTGTTGTGCTCACACTCTTTTGCGTCGTCCTGGCGATGATGTGCCGCAGAATGAGCTCCTGGTGGTGGAATGTTGGGGGGATCGGGGTTCGGGGGGTTCATTGCACTATGTATAACATGTTCTGAAGTGTCTCCTTCTCTTCTTGTATCCTATGAAGGTTGATACAATGTTTCCGTGCTTCCTGTGTGGAGCTTCTTACAATGTTTCAGGCTGGCTGTAGATTATATTGTTACTGTCTCTGGGTTTGGCCTCCAGACGTAGAAGTCATATGAAGCAGATGGCGAGGTGGAGATGTGGAATGCTGGGAGCCGTAACTTATAACACACCAATGATACAACATAAGATGATTCAATGCTTACTTATATGATG
>NW_017310333.1:14822-15445 GCF_000935625.1 Nanorana parkeri | reverse complement strand
TAAATATAGAGCCATTTATCCAACTGTCCATCCAGAGCCGCCATTTATAGACCGGATACATCCTAAATATAGAGCCATTTATCCAACTGTCCATCCAGAGCCGCCTGTTAAAGACCGGATACATCCTAAATATAGAGCCATTTATCCAACTGTCCATCCAGAGCCGCCATTTATAGACCGGATACATCCTAAATATAGAGCCATTTATCCAACTGTCCATCCAGAGCCGCCATTTATAGACCGGATACATCCTAAATATAGAGCCATTTATCCAACTGTCCCTCCAGAGCCGCCATTTATAGACCGGATGCAGCACCAATTTCCATAGCTTGCCATGATGAGCGCTAACAAGCGTGACACAGTTGCGTGCTCTCTGGATGAATGGCTGACACGGTAGTCACAGTTGGGATTCCTATGACTTGACCTCTGTCCTTCTTTTGCAGGCCCGGTCTCCCTAACACGATTTTCATGGACTACCAAGCTCTCCCGGACTTCCAGCCGCACCACAGCCCCCTCTCCTACGGGCGCGAGCGCACCATGGTGCCCGGGATCGGTGAGCCGCCCCCCAGAGAGAGGCACCGAGTGGTCATGTACCAGCAGGAGAGCTTGGCGTTCGGCGGGGT
>NW_017310333.1:12565-14121 GCF_000935625.1 Nanorana parkeri | reverse complement strand
CCCCGCCCTCTGCACGGAGAGACAGTTGGGGTTCGGCGCAGTGCAGACCCCACCCCTGAACCCCGCCATCCAAGGAGTGAGCGCCCACCTGCCGGATCATTGGTTCATAAACTTCCAGGGAGCGGAGCGGACGGGGGACCCCCGCAGCCCGAGCGCAGAGGAACGCCACGTCCCAGGCGAATGCCCTTCCCAGGACGGGCAGAGGACCAGCAGCACGGAGAGCGACAGCGACCAGCCGGAGACGCCGAATCTCGCCGGCCCAGAGAATCCCCGCCCCTTCTACCGAACGTCATCGGGCTCGGACAAAGCCAAAGCCGCATGTAAGTGACGCCATACAGCCCAACGAGGGGTGGCAGATGTATCAAATGTATCTATAAATGCTTCTAGAATAAACTACCTACCAAGCTCTACTGAATTGCACAGTGCTTTCTAACATGTTTCAGGCACTGGGGCATGGAGGAGGAGTTTTGGCAGGATACAGGGAGGAGCTCCTCAATATGGTGATTTTTGTTTTTGTTTTATAGTCTAATTAGTGTGATGATAACAAACGCTTACCGAGCTTTCCTTTATTCGGCCCCCCCAGGGCGTAAACTCCGCCTCTACCTGCCGGACGTCAGCAGCTCCGTCCCTGCCCAGTCCTCGGAGGACGATTCCGTGTTTGTGGAGCCAGAAGACCCCGGTCCTCCGCCGGTGGCCAACTTGAAGGTGACATCGGAGCCTCAGGAGGTGTCGGCGTCGGGGAAGGTGGAGCAGGAGAGGTGGAGGTTCTCGGCCTCCGAGCTGATCAGCAAACTGCAACTTAGCCAACGAAGGAACAACTTCACCGCCAAGATCGGCAAATCCCTCTCCACCAAGATCACCCTGAGGGAGAAGGGGGCCTCCGCCAGCCAGGAAGGTGGGTACAGACCGGGTCACCTATCTATTCTATCACAGCCATGGGGAGTTGACACCCCCAGAAATCGGCATCCCCAGACTTAACAACCCCTAGAACCGGCATCCCCCATGAGCAGCACCCCTAGAATCGACATCCCCACAAGCAGCACCCCCAGAATCGTAATCCTCATGAACGGTACCCCTAGAATTGGCATTTCCAGAATCAGCACCCCCAGAATCGGCATTCCCATGAGCAGCACCCCCACAATCAGCAACCCCCAGAATCGGCATCTCCATGAGCAGCACCCCCAGAATTGGCAGCCCCATAAGCAGCACCCCCAGAATCGGAATCCTCATGAACGGTACCCCCAGAATTGGCCTTTCCAGAATCAGCACCCCCAGAATCGACATCCCCACAATCAACACCCCCAGAATTGGCAGCCCCATAAGCAGCACCCCCAGAATCGGAATCCTCATGAACGGTACCCCCAGAATTGGCATTTCCAGAATCAGCACCCCCAGAATCGACATCCCCATGACCTGCACCCCCACAATCAGCAACCCCCAGAATCGGCATCTCCATGAGCAGCACCCCCAGAATCGGCATCCCCATGAGCAGCACCCCCAGAATCGGAATCCTCATGAACGGTACCCCCAGAATCAACTTCCCCGGAATCGGCACA
>NW_017310333.1:10640-11934 GCF_000935625.1 Nanorana parkeri | reverse complement strand
CCCCCACAATCAGCAACCCCCAGAATCGGCATCTCCATGAGCAGCACCCCCAGAATCGGCATCCCCATGAGCAGCACCCCCAGAATCAGAATCCTCATGAACGGTACCCCCAGAATCAACTTCCCCGGAATCGGCACAAACACACCATCCAAAAAGTTGGAAAATATTTATAGCAAGGAACCAAAATTCTGGCGTGCACCCCTCCTTATCTTCCCCAGAAGCCCCTAAATATGCAAATATCAACTTCCAGCTCTGAAGTGAGCACAGGTACATGCCCCACCCCCTCTAGATGCCCCCCTAGGATACATGACCCCCCCCCTCTAGATGCCCCCCTAGGATACATGACCCCCCCCCTCTAGATGCCCCCCTAGGATACATGACCCCCCCCCTCTAGATGCCCCCCTAGGATACATGACCCCCCCCCTCTAGATGCCCCCCTAGGATACATGACCCCCCCCCTCTAGATGCCCCCCTAGGATACATGACCCCCCCCCTCTAGATGCCCCCCTAGGATACATGACCCCCCCCCTCTAGATGCCCCCCTAGGATACATGACCCCCCCCCTCTAGATGCCCCCCTAGGATACATGACCCCCCCCCTCTAGATGCCCCCCTAGGATACATGACCCCCCCCCTCTAGATGCCCCCCTAGGATACATGACCCCCCCCCTCTAGATGCCCCCCTAGGATACATGACCCCCCCCCTCTAGATGCCCCCCTAGGATACATGACCCCCCCCCTCTAGATGCCCCCCTAGGATACATGACCCCCCCCCTCTAGATGCCCCCCTAGGATACATGACCCCCCCCCTCTAGATGCCCCCCTAGGATACATGACCCCCCCCCTCTAGATGCCCCCCTAGGATACATGACCCCCCCCCTCTAGATGCCCCCCTAGGATACATGACCCCCCCCCTCTAGATGCCCCCCTAGGATACATGACCCCCCCCCTCTAGATGCCCCCCTAGGATACATGACCCCCCCCCTCTAGATGCCCCCCTAGGATACATGACCCCCCCCCTCTAGATGCCCCCCTAGGATACATGACCCACCCCTCTAGATGTATGTACAACGTAGGTCACCAATGCATGTCAGCGCCTCCCATTGGCACAAGTCTGATTTCGGGGGGGATTTTGTCTGCAGGTAAACCTGGAAGGAGAGAGAGGAGATGTAACAGTGCCGGGGTGACCAGCCTTCTCCAGCCGCCGGCCGGGGACACGGACACTTCCTGGCTCAGGTAAGTGCAATGTGTAATGGGAGCGCCATATACCCCTAAGACAGAGACGTAATGGCTTG
>NW_017310333.1:9759-10587 GCF_000935625.1 Nanorana parkeri | reverse complement strand
TGCGACGCAGAACCGCAGACCCTTTTTGTGTTTTTGGATAGAGTGGGGGGTGGGGTTGGACCCTCAGTGGGGTTTTAATTGCAGTCTGTGAATCCGTTTGGGAAGATTTCACCCCACCTCCTGTATAGGTGACACCCTCTGTGAAAGGGTGTCACCGAGACGGGATGTAAAAGATGTGGTCATAGAGCGCAATGACGCGCCCACCACATTGTGTTACAGATTTTGCGTCACGGCCGATATTTTGGGACATTGCGGTGCCCTGGCAGCCCTTGATTTTCGATGCACACAACATTTACCAGATATAACCGTGGGGGGAGGATCCGCTGCTTGGATTCAGCCACATTCGCCGCACATTCGCTGATGTTACTCGGCGGTCCTTTGCGGATACGCAGCCAACGTGCGGCGGATGTCTCCTGTATCCTCCAATGCATTTCCAGGAGAAGGATATTCACTTGGAGATCACCGGATTTAATGGGTGAACGCCAACCGGCAAATGTGTCGTGGCGGAAGATGGCGGATGACCGGCCAATGTCACCATTCGCCCCCTTTATGGGACCCCCGAAAGGCAGAGGGACATATTCCGGTCCCCGCGGCGTCTGCCTCCCTATGCCAGTCCGGGCTGAAACGTCTCTTTGTTCTCTTTAAGGAATTTTCGGTCCGTGCCCTTCAATTGTTGCCGGTCAGCCTCCCCTCCCCCGCTGAGGCCGCGCACCGCCGTGGCTGGAGGCTAAAATCAGGCTTTATTTTACCCTTTTCAGGAGCAAATCATCGGCGGAGGGCGGCGGCCAGGCTGGCGGACCGCCCAGCGCGGAGGCCAGGACGTCGTCC
>NW_017310333.1:6561-9179 GCF_000935625.1 Nanorana parkeri | reverse complement strand
GGGTTGGACCCTCAGTGGGGTTTTAATTGCAGTCTGTGAATCCGTTTGGGAAGATTTCACCCCACCTCCTGTATAGGTGACACCCTCTGTGAAAGGGTGTCACCGAGACGGGATGTAAAAGATGTGGTCATAGAGCGCAATGACGCGCCCACCACATTGTGTTACAGATTTTGCGTCACGGCCGATATTTTGGGACATTGCGGTGCCCTGGCAGCCCTTGATTTTCGATGCACACAACATTTACCAGATATAACCGTGGGGGGAGGATCCGCTGCTTGGATTCAGCCACATTCGCCGCACATTCGCTGATGTTACTCGGCGGTCCTTTGCGGATACGCAGCCAACGTGCGGCGGATGTCTCCTGTATCCTCCAATGCATTTCCAGGAGAAGGATATTCACTTGGAGATCACCGGATTTAATGGGTGAACGCCAACCGGCAAATGTGTCGTGGCGGAAGATGGCGGATGACCGGCCAATGTCACCATTCGCCCCCTTTATGGGACCCCCGAAAGGCAGAGGGACATATTCCGGTCCCCGCGGCGTCTGCCTCCCTATGCCAGTCCGGGCTGAAACGTCTCTTTGTTCTCTTTAAGGAATTTTCGGTCCGTGCCCTTCAATTGTTGCCGGTCAGCCTCCCCTCCCCCGCTGAGGCCGCGCACCGCCGTGGCTGGAGGCTAAAATCAGGCTTTATTTTACCCTTTTCAGGAGCAAATCATCGGCGGAGGGCGGCGGCCAGGCTGGCGGACCGCCCAGCGCGGAGGCCAGGACGTCGTCCGGCGAGGACGCCGAGTCACGTAGAAGGCAATCCTACTGCGAGAGGAGACAGTCCCGCTTCCTGCTCACCTGTGAGTCCTCATTACTATTCCTCGGGCCATTCCTTCAAGGGGATGTCCGCTTTGTGACCCCACCCCCCAAAAAAACCTCTCATTTCCTGCTTTCAGTGACTCCTAAATCCATCACTGTTATCAGAGGTGAAGGAGGAGAGCGCCTACGTGTCATATAATGTGAGGAGTATAACAAGACACGCAGGCGGCATCCACATACATGTTCATATGATCTCAGGGATGTTCTCACATATCATTCTCTAACTCTGACACCAACCTTTCCTTTTGTAGTTTCCTGTCCTCTGTCGTAGTCAGCTCAGTGCCAGGGCTGTGGATGTGTCACCTCTGCTGGGGAGGATAGAGAGACAAGCCTGAAAAGCCCATTGTTACCCATAATGCCCCTGTGTGTGTCTCTTCTGCCCTCAGCCATCCTGTACCAGGAATACAGCGACGTGGCCATCAATCGCGAGCTCCAGCGGCAGAAGCGGGAGGATACAGCGGGCGAGGAGGACGACGTCTCGGCCAGCCCGAAGAGCAACCTGTCCCCCAGCAGCTCCTTCCGCTCCCAGCGCTCGTCCCGGGGCTCCACCTTCTCCCTGTGGCAGGACATCCCGGACGTTCGGGGAAGCGGCGTGCTGAACACGCTCACAGTCCAGGAGAGGAAGCTGCAGGAGGTGCGTGCCAATATTGTATCAATACCCGTCATCTATCGTATCAATACCCATCATCTATCATATCAATACCCATCATCTATCATATCAATACCCATCATCTATCATATCAATACCCAACATCTATCATATCAATACCCATCATCTATCGTATCAATACCCATCATCTATCGTATCAATACCCATCATCTATCATATCAATACCCGTCATCTATCGTATCAATACCCATCATCTATCATATCAATACCCATCATCTATCATATCAATACCCATCATCTATCATACCAATACCCATCATCTATCATATCAATACCCATCATCTATCATATCAATACCCATCATCTATCGTATCAATACCCATCATCTATCGTATCAATACCGGTCATCTATCGTATCAATACCCATCCTCTATCATACCAATACCCATCATCTATCATACCAATACCCATCATCTATCATACCAATCATCTATCATATCAATACCCATCATCTATCATATCAATACCCATCATCTATCATATCAATACCCATCATCTATCGTATCAATACCCATCATCTATCGTATCAATACCCATCATCTATCATATCAATACCCATCATCTATCATATCAATACCCATCATCTATCATATCAATACCCATCATCTATCATATCAATACCCATCATCTATCATATCAATACCCATCATCTATCATATCAATACCCATCATCTATCATATCAATACCCATCATCTATCATATCAATACCCATCATCTATCATATCAATACCCATCATCTATCATATCAATACCCATCATCTATCATATCAATACCCATCATCTATCATATCAATACCCATCATCTATCATATCAATACCCATCATCTATCATATCAATACCCATCATCTATCATATCAATACCCATCATCTATCATATCAATACCCATCATCTATCATATCAATACCCATCATCTATCATATCAATACCCATCATCTATCATATCAATACCCATCATCTATCATATCAATACCCATCATCTATCGTACCAATACCGATCATCTATCGTACCAATACCCATCATCTATCGTACCAATACCCATCATCTATCGTACCAATACCCATCATCTATCCTACAAACAC
>NW_017310333.1:4322-6547 GCF_000935625.1 Nanorana parkeri | reverse complement strand
CAATACCCATCATCTATCATATCAATACCCATCATCTATCATACCAATACCCATCATCTATCATACCAATACCCATCATCTATCATACCAATACCCATCATCTATCGTATCAATACCCATCATCTATCGTATCAATACCGTTTCATCTATCGTATCAATACCCATCATCTATCGTATCAATACCCATCATCTATCGTATCAATACCCATCATCTATCATATCAATACCAATCATCTATCATACCAATACCAATCATCTATCATATCAATATCCATCATCTTTCATATCAATACCCATCATCTATCGTATCAATACCCATCATCTATCATATCAATACCAATTATCTATCGGATCAATACCCATCATCTATCATATCAATACCAACCATCTATTATATCAATACCCATCATCTATCGTATCAATACCCATCATCTATCGTATCAATACCGGTCATCTATCGTATCAATACCCATCCTCTATCATACCAATACCCATCATCTATCATACCAATACCCATCATCTATAATATCAATACCCATCATCTATCGTATCAATACCGTTTCATCTATCGTATCAATACCCGTCATCTATCGTATCAATACCCATCATCTATCGTATCAATACCCATCATCTATCATATCAATACCCATCATCTATCATATCAATACCCATCATCTATCATATCAATACCCATCATCTATCATATCAATACCAGTCATCGTTCTTCCTGGGGGGGTTGTTGCGATCAGGGGGCGGGGTCACAATCACTAGCCCAGCCCCCTGTAACCATTCCGCCATCTTTCCCCAGGCGAAGTTCGAGCTGGTGACCTCGGAAGCGTCGTACGTGAACAGCCTCTCCATCGTGGTGGACCATTTCCTGAACTCCTCGGAGATCAATGAGTGCCTGGGGGCCCAGGAGAAACAATGGCTCTTCTCCAAACTGCCCGAGGTCAAGGAGATCAGCGAGAGGTACGCAATGCCATGCCCCTCCCACAACTCAGAATTACAGCGTGCTGGCTTCAACGCTCAGGATGGCAGAACGGAGGATCGGTAGATATCTGTGATATTTACCGATCCTCTGTGCAGCACAAACGCCGTGGCGATCAGCTGATCACTCCAGTGTTTGTAAACAACAAAAGTTATGAATGAACAGGAAGTGCTTTACATCACTTCCTGTTCATTCATGAGTTTCTCAATGGGTGGAAGAACTCACTACAGAGGCTTCTCATAGTGAATATTTTCTGAATGAATGGGAAGCCTCCGTAGTGAGTGCTCAGGGGCTGCAGAAGAAGAGATTGAGGACTCTGTGTCTCTGAGGACTCTGTGTCTCTGAGGACCCTGCGTCTCTGGGGACACTGCGTCTCTGGGGACTCTGTGTCTCTGAGGACTCTGCGTTGCTGGGGACTCTGCGTCTCTGAGGACACTGCGTCTCTCAGGACACTGCGTCTATGAGGACTCTGCGTCTCTGAGGACTCTGCGTCTCTGAGGACTCTGCGTCTCTGAGGACTCTGCGTCTCTGAGGACTCTGCGTCTCTGAGGACTCTGCGTCGCTGGGGACTCCGCGTCTCTGAGGACTCCGCGTCTCTCAGGACACTGCGTCGCTGGGGACTCTGCGTCGCTGGGGACTCTGCGTCTCTCAGGACACTGCGTCTCTGGGGACACTGCGTCTCTGAGGACTCTGCGTCCTCAATTTATTTTTCTATCTCAAAAGGGAGATGTCAAGGGTCTGTTTAGACCCCCAATATTTCCCCCAAGTCCCCCTAACAGTAACACACACGCTCATGCGCACACACACACACACATGCGCACACACACACACACACATGCGCATTATTAGACATGTGCAAAGACTAAAAAATAGTTTTGTACGAAATGAACGGAAACGAAAAATGTTTTCTTCAGTTTCATCAAACGAAACAAAATGTTTCTGTTGTTTTGGATTCGGCCTCCAGCGCATTCTGCGCATGCGCGTCCCGGAGGCTGGGCGCATGACGTCACCGGGACGTCTATTGGGGGGGAGGGGGGGCACAATGTTCTGTTCTTGCCTCGGGCACATAAGGAGCGAGCTCCGGCTCTGCCTCCGGGAATGGCCGCCCTCCTCTGTGTTTGCAGTAAACATGAGACATCTGGAGGGAAGACGGAGCGGGGACGTGGCGGGCGGGAGGAGGAGCTCAGACACCGACACTCACTTATCATCATTCCTTGTATCATGGTGAATGTGAATA
>NW_017310333.1:2097-2657 GCF_000935625.1 Nanorana parkeri | reverse complement strand
CCCCCCCCTTCTGTCCCCCCAGACAGGAAAACACTCGCTTCCGGGGGATCCTGGCCAAGCTGGAGGAAGACCAAGTGTGCCAACGCCTCCCCCTGACCTCCTTCCTCATCCTGCCCTTCCAGAGGATCATGCGGCTGAAGATGCTGGTGGAGGTACCATGTCATTCCCTTCTATCTGACCTCCGTCCTTCCCTTCAGTCTTCTATCTGACCTCCGTCCTTCCCTTCAGTCCTCTATCTGACCTCCGTCCTTCCCTTCAGTCCTCTATCTGACCTCCGTCCTTCCCTTCAGTCTTCTATCTGACCTCCGTCCTCCCCTTCAGTCCTCTATCTGCCCTCCGTCCTCCCCTCCAGTCTCCTATCTGACCTCCGTTCTTCCCTTCAGTCTTCTATCTGATCTCCGTCCTCCCCTTCAGTCTTCTATCTGACCTCCGTCCTCCCCTTCAGTCCTCTATCTGACCTCCGTCCTCCCCTTCAGTCCTCTATCTGATCTCCGTCCTCCCCTTCAGTCTTCTATCTGACCTCCGTCCTTCCCTTCAGTCTTCTATCTGACCTCCGTCCT
>NW_017310333.1:0-376 GCF_000935625.1 Nanorana parkeri | reverse complement strand
GAGATGATGGGATTTGTAGTTCCACCACAGCTGGAGTCTCGAAGGTCGCCTGTCCATGAGCTGTAGTATCAGACTGGCCAATCACATGCCAGGACAGGGCGCTGGTGACATCTGCTGGAGGTTTTAGGGACGGTCCGTGCAAAGATTCACATTCACTATGATGTTTCCCAGCACCCAAACACTGAAACATGTTATTATAAAGGGACTTTAAAGGCAATAATGAATATAGGAGCAAATAACATTCACAGTTATCATAAGAGATCCATTGTAACATTGTAACAGTTATCGGGACGCCTTTAAACGCACATGAACCCTAATGGCCCCCCAGTCTCTGCCCATAGGGTTCAGTATTGGGTTGGCTCCGCCCTCTAATGGC
>NW_017310332.1:0-23551 GCF_000935625.1 Nanorana parkeri | reverse complement strand
AGGCACACACGGAACCCCCAGGCATACGTCGAGACTGAATAGCTGTTTTCCCGGCCGATTTGCCATCCCACATCATCACCACGGCACGGGCAGTGACCCAGCCTTCACTGATTGTACACGTTGGACTCCACGATCTCCTCCACTGTTCTACATCCATCCGGTCCCGAGACCCTCTTAAAGTAAGTGTTCCATCTCCTTTCGCTTCTCTCACTTTGTTTAAATTAGTTTCATAGCCCCTTTAGCCTTGCGCCCTCACGTTTGTTCTTTGGTTCCACAAGTGCAGTCACTCCTCCTGTCTCCCAGGGCTGCAGGCGAGGTAGAGCTACAGTATCCCATTCCCCTGGCCCAATCCGAGAGCGCTGTCCGTACTATTCTTATGTGCTTTTTGCCTACCAGTCCCTCACTGAGTGGAGTTTTCATACAGCAGCACTCGGTCCCTCCCTAGTCTCAATATGATAACTATGATCAGAAATAATAAATTAGACCTCATCTTTCCAACAAATGCCTCATGCCCCACCATCTCGGCTTTGTCTAGGTGTCCCCCCCCACCACTGCCAGACAAATTAGACGTGTCCAACGAAACCGCACCACACTCCATATCTCACGAAACAACCATGCGAAGCCTCTTTTTTAAACTACAGAACTTGATTAATCATGAGAGCCTACAATGGTGGGACATAGCCTTTCTAAGGAAATATACAGATTTTGGGATCACTCCCAGAGGACTTCGCATAAAAAAACAATGCGATTTTCTAGACAATTAAAGACAATTGGCAGCTGTTGGCTGATTTTTGTACCAAGAAATGGATACCCCTTATCATCACCCAAAGAGAACGTAAATTAAACCTATTAAAAGAGAAAATCACACAGTCACTACAAACACTTCACACCTCCTTTGGCAATTCCTGCCTTTACAATCCCTGGATGGCTACACTAGAACACAACATCCACAAACATGAGAACGCCATTATCAGTACGAAATCCCAAAAATTTCTCAGGGACCTAGCAGATTACGCTAACAAAAAGATTTTCAACTGGAAAAGCTCCCGAGCATCCGCCCACCACCTTACAAACCCGATCCCTCCTCACCTTATCACTATCAAAAACCCCCCCCCCCATTCCCTCCCTTCTCTCTATTCAACCCACACCTTCCCATAGGATAGCTTCGCTCATTTGGAGTGAAAAACATAAATCCTATACACCCCGACATAACACTACAGCTTACACCACTCATCACCAATCGAATACTCTTCACCCCCAATCCCAACGGAACATACCAGCTCATACCCTCTGTCCCAACACATCTAATCCCCCACACACCACAGACCGCAAGGGAGCCATCCGAGCGATAAGTACCTCTCCAACCAGCTTCCACTCCACTCACCCAACCTCCCAGTACCCTATCCCCAACCCCACGTTTCACAATAATGACAATTTAGTCATAGAGACCCCTACGTCACCACTACCCCATGCCCGCCAAGCTGACACCAGGTCTTTTTTAGACATAGGCCACCCACACCCACCCAAACTAAAAAGAAAGTCACCAGAAGAGGCAACAGAGCAGGAAAACTGGTCCAAAAAAGGAAAAACAACAAACTAGAACCTTCTACAATTAAGATCTTCAATTTATCCAGTCATACCCTCAATCCACACGAGATATCACTACTTCAAAAAGGCCTTCATTTTGCCCCTACTACCAAACCCAATCCTTCCACGCTGTTTGTAGACCTCAACAGGTTCATCCTCACACTAACCCTCAAAAGACACTATGGAAATAAAAAAACAAACTCACAAACCATGCCCACTCTTCCTGTGTCCCACAACACATCCAGTAACACTACCCTTACGGATGACATTGACCTTGATACTTTTGAGATCCTGTGCGACCTAGCCGACCCGCACTCGTCTTACCACTTCACCACAGACACCACGCTAGAGGCTGACATCATTCACACTCCCTTCAAACCCAAATCCACTTTCTATTCGTTACATTCTAAGGGTTCATTCATTGACACCTTTTATCACGTTACTTACTCAGACCTTCTCCTGATGTGCAAAAACGCTCAGCATCATCACAACCTTAGCTCCCCCGAATTTAGAGCCTTAAAAGAACTCACCTCCCACCACGACCTTATCATCAAACAGGCAGATAAAGGGGGCGGAATCGTGGTCCAAAACCGCACGGACTACCTATCTGAAGCCCATAGGCTTCTAGGCGATCAGTCCACCTACATCCACCTAACGGCAGACCCACTCAACACCTATAAAACGGAGCTTCTTCAACTCCTTGAAACTGCCTCCAAAGAATCCATTCTGACAAAGAAAGAAAGGGCATTTCTATACCCACCACATCCCCACACCCCGCACTTCTACCACCTCCCAAAAATTCATAAAAATGCCACTGTACCCCCGGGGCAACCCATCATCGCAAGCACTGACAGCCTCACTAGCGGACTATCAGTTTATATCGACCACTTCCTGCAACCATTGGTACAAAATCTACCCTCATACATCAAAGATTCTGGCCATCTGATACAAATCCTCTCCAACTATCAATGGCACCCCTCATACACATGGCTTTCCTTAGATGTCACCTCTCTATACACCTCCATACCACATGATGTAGGGTTGAACGCATTGCAATACCATTTATCTTCCCATTCCACTTTACATCACAAACAGGCACAGTTCATTGTGAACTGCACTAAGTTCACACTTGAACATAACTATTTTGCATTCATGGAATCTTTCTACCTAGAAATCAGAGGCACAGCTATGGGGGCCAATTACGCCCCCAGCTATGCCAACTTAACTATGGGTTTCTGGGAGGACCATTCCATATGGGCCCACAATCCGTTCGCGTCCCACTTCGTCTTTTATGGACGTTACATTGACGATATCGTCATCATTTGGGACGGCCCCACAGAGTCCATACCATCCTTTGTGGCCCACTGTAACCACAATGAACTGGGCCTTTCCTTCACATACGTGGCTGACCCAGTTAAATTAGTTTTCTTAGATCTTGAACTATCCTCTGACGGTAACACTATCATCACTAGCAACCATACAAAACCCACCAGCGGCAACTCCTACGTACATTTTCACAGCAGCCATCACCCTAGATGGCTCCAAAACATTCCCAAAAGCCAATTCTGCAGATTAAAACGGAACTGTTCTAAACTAACAGACTTTAACACACAGAGCAAATTGCTTGCTAAAAAATTCCAAGAAAAAGCCTACCCTGACACACTCATTCACAATGCATACTCAACTTTTATACATCCGCCCACACGAAACACACACGAACAAACTAGATTCATCACCACATTTAACCACAACCACAACAAAATACAAAGCATAATCCGTAAGAACTGGCATATTTTAAAACAAGACCCCAAACTAGGCCCGTTTATCTCCACTAAACCCGCAGTCACCTTTAGAAAAGCCCGTAACCTTAGGACTAAAATAGCACCTAGCAGGATCACGACCGGGCACTCAAACAACACACTACACCTGCAGTTTGATAATAGAGTAGGGACCCATCAATGCAAAAAACCTTGTTGCCTCACTTGTCAGTTCATTACTCACGGGCAATCATCCTTCACTGACCATTTAGACAATAGCTATTCCATAAAACAATTCATCACTTGCTCACACGACCATGTAGTGTATGGTCTAAAATGCCCGTGCAATTTACTATATATTGCCCTACCATCCGCCCGTTAAGAAAAAGGATAGGGGACCACAGACGCTTTATTGCTGAAGGCAACTGCGACCACAGTGTCCCCAGACATTTCGCCATCAAACATAGCAAACGCATACAGGATTTACGTGTTTTCGCTATAGAACACATCCCTGACCACTTTTCCCCAGCCGTGCGTTTCCAAAAGTTATGTAGACAAGAAACTTTTTGGATCTACAAACTCAATACTCTCGCTCCAACAGGGTTAAATGAGGTATTGGAAATTTTAACCGTTTTATAACTCATTGAGGCCCACCTAAGGCTCTGGACACACGATCGAATCGGCTCCGCCCTCTTATAGATTTTCGTGTCCATTAGCACGAGCACAGGCCTCTCATAGGCATCTACTATCAGTCCGAGCCGCATGCTTATACAGAAACCAGATCACTCGAGTGCTCTTGCCCCATCTTCCCATTTCTTTTCTAATCCCCCTATACATTTTAATTCCTACCATTTTCATAATCGACATATATATTTTTAAATCCAACAATTTTTAAATTTTAATTATATCAATTTATAAATGTTTTATTCATTTTATACTTTTTATCATCTAGGCTCCAATTCACCCCCAAATTCTTCACCTTTATACTATGAATATTAAATAAACTTCTCCTTATACAGATTATCCTCAATATAAGCTCCAAGCTATGAATCAATATATAATAGCCCCTTCTTACATACATATTCATGCATATATCCACACGCAAAACTTGGAGCCACAGTCTCAGCACATCACCACGGAACTTTTTAACCCTTTTTATTGAATGCTCTGCTCCCCGCTTGACTCATAAGATCGTTCTTCATACTAAAGATTATCATGTCGCTCTTAATGAATCACTCAGAGTTTCGATGTCCACACTTCAGTTTTATAACAAACTATTGTTTTTCGTTTCCCAAAAATGCCTTATTCACAGTCTTTGAATTATCCCCATATTTAAGGCACACATGGAACCCCCAGGCATACGTCGAGACGGAATACCTGTCACTCGCGGCGGTGCCGCTTACCGCCTCCAAACTCCGCCCAGCTGTCACATTTAAATCGGCGGTTTCCCGCCGCTGTTACACCATTCAGATTGAACTTGACAAAGAGGTAACATCCTCGAAACGCGTTGCTCCCGAGCATTCACCCACCACCTTACAAACCCAATCCCTCCTCACCTTACCACTTTCCCGGCCGATTTGCCATCCCACATCATCACCACGGCACGGGCACTTGCCCAGTCACGGTCATTTCACAGCTTGAGTTCCTCCACCCGCAGCTGCAGCCCAGCCTGACGTCAGTCCTCACATCGCCGGCACTTTACACCGCTTTAGCGGGGACACGGACACATTGTGTGTGCCATCACCTGCACCCCTTTCCACCCCTCTCTTCTTTTTTCCCTGAGATAAGCCACCCGAGGCAACACACCAGCCTTCACTGATTATACACGTTGGACTCCACTATCTCCTCCACTGTTCTACATCCATCCGGTCCCGAGACCCACTTAAAGTAAGTGTTCCATCTCCTTTCGCTTCTCTCACTTTGTTTAAATTAGTTTTATAGCCCCTTTAGCCTTGCGCCCTCACGTTTGTTCTTTGGTTCCACAAGTGCAGGCACTCCTCCTGTCTCCCAGGGCTGCAGGTGAGGTAGAGCTACAGTATCCCATTCCCCTGGCCCAATCCGAGAGCGCTGTCCGTACTATTCTTATGTGCTTTTTGGGATCCTCCACTTGTGAGGGAGGTACAACGGTCAACCTTACTAATGAAACCCCCGATCTCTTCAATGACACCCATAGACCAGATTATATCTGCTGGAAAGAAGGGTGTGACGTACAGACTGAGGAAGCGATCCCCCAGTCTATTCAGTTACTACTGGAGGCCGTGACCATCAGAGAAGTTCTTCTTGTGCGGTGTTGACGGGTCTGTACCATACCCTATGCGGGTTAGCTGCTTATAAGGTAATTCCCCCTAAGGCCTAAGTTCATGGGTCCCCCTAAGTTCATGTGTCCTGGTGAAGCTTGTCCCTGCATCTTACGTTGCAGCCGATCGGGAGGAACTGATGGTGCAGTAGAAGGTAAGATGGGCAGAGAGCTAGAAGGTAATTATTTCCCAACTCCGACCAGGACTGGGCATGGTGTCCTGCTTGGACAGGATGGGGAATTGAACTTATGAAGCAATTGAACAATTTCTCGTCCATAGTGGATGAGATGCTCAATGAAACCGTTGAGGCAGTGAGGGAAATCACCCAGGAACAACGACACTAGAGCGTCTAAGGGGGGTTTCTGTGAATTTACTCTGGTATAGGTGAGAACTGTTGTACCTTGACAGCGGACCCCAGTGATATGGTCGAAGCCCATATGGATAAGGTTGCCGCCCTGCAAGTCAGAGCTGGAGCTATAGCTAGTGAGGGTTGGAATCCTTTTAAAGCTTTGGGAGGTCTTGGGGATCTCAGGTTTTCGATTGGATCCGTGCTAAAGGGAATAGGAGTATATGTACTTTGTGTGTGTTTTTGTTTCTATTCCTTCGATACGCCGGAGTGAGATGTTCCTGATGTCTAATCGACCGAGTCACCGAAGCCCGAACCGACGACGACATTTTCGCTGACGAGATGCCCTGAAGACCAACCCATGGACCAGATGCAGAGGATTCCAAACTGACCAACGCGACCCACCACCTCCCTCTGAGTCACCTCCCGTAGAGCAGAACCTCCGAGTCAAGATTCGTTTTCAAGATTCGTTTTCAAGATTCATTTTCTTTGCCAAAAGTCTACGTGTTAAGATTTGCGTGAAAAACATTGATTTTCTGTTTTCCATCGTCTGTTTTGCTTTATGGACTCGGGGACTTTTCGTATACAAGAGGGACTGTTTTTTTTTCCAAAGAAGATTGAGATTCATCGAGGGACACTGGGCAGCATATGACAAAGAGGAGGGACTGTTGTGGAAATTTTTATTAGGATGTGTTTTTGTATATTGTAATATTGTCATCATGTCTCTCAGTGTCTGGATTTCTATGTCACGCTTGATTGGAGCGTCACCCGGATTACATCAGCACTAAGGGTAAACCATTGGAGTAGATATCTTATGCGTGGCGGAGCAGTGTTTCCTTAGTGAGTGTATGGACGTCGGCTAGGGCCCCAGCGCACTGCGCGGATTTTTTGGCTTGGCGTGGATGCACTTGCCTTTTTGAAAGGAACGTGCGTTCGTATTACTGATGCATCCGATCAGCGGGCTGGAGATAGTATGGCATTGTCCCTGCAGATAAGCTTCCATTCATAGGAATCATAGTAACGTTATTGTGCATTGCTCACTGAGCAGTGCTGGATAAAGTTTGCTCCAGTGTTAATGGGAGATTGTGTTTGTGGGTCTGGAAAGATGGCGTCGTCCATGTGCAAGCATGCTGCTTCCTTTGTGTAAGTGTTTTTGGCGGGAAATCCATTGCACATGGTTTTCCATTGTTAACAAATGTGCATGTGAAACATGAACTAGCAGCTGGAAACTGTGCACGGTGCTTCACATGCATGAACATACACTCCCCTTTTCTATTGTCTATTCAGATGTATACATGTGTTTCATTGGCTATGTGATGTAGGTGTGTTGAGGAAGTGATGTTGGCTGTTGACATCACTTCCTGTTTGATTCTTTTGTTGAAAGATAATAAAAGCTGCTGTAGTGAGAGACAAACAGGCTCTTGGAACAGAATCTCCACGATGAAAGTGTCACCTTGTCTTGACTCTATATGACTCTACAGAGGTACCTACAGTCCTTGCACAAAAGAGCGTAATACACGTGCTTTTAAGCACGGGCAAATTCTTTCTGTTTGGCATACTTTGGTGCACTTTAGCGCAGCATGGATTTGTGCATTTAACCAAGCGAATTTCCATAACAATACCAATCTTGTTTTTTGTTTACTGCACTGCAATCCTGAGAGGATTTTGCAGCATTGAAACCAATCAGTTTTTTTTTTTGCTGCACAGCACCCAATCCCCAGAGCATACAAATAACCCCCTTGGCACCCAGTCCTCAATTTTTTTTACTTGCCTAAGTAGACTAAGTTTTATATCATGGATAGTATGCATGTATTAAATCTCTTGATAAGTTTCAAATAAGGATTTTAAAACATTAGCATGCATTATTAATACTTGCACCAAGCTGATTTCTTTTACAAACTATACATCTCCTTACTTGCCTATGATGCTGAGGTGGTTAGTGTGATGATAATGAGGTTTCAGCCTATCAATATTAACTATGAAATTCTCTTTTCCCTCATCTTAGAACAAATACAGCCTTAAATTTAGTTCAACTGACATTAAGCTGCCCTCAGTTTGCCAGGCATCTTCAAATTCCAAAAAACAAAGATCTGCTAATCTGGCCTGTGATATTTATGTCCTTAGCACTAATTACTTACGTGAAGTATCCATTCTGGCCTTTACCCTTTTAGGACGACCCCTAATGAAAGTCAATCAAGCATAATTGCAGATTACCTCTACTTTAGCATTTGACAGATTTAGGTAAACACATGAGGGCCTGATAACTTTAAGGATCCATTTTCAGTTACATTATCAACCCAATTTCATAACGTGGAATTGGACAGCGATATTGTAAAATTAATCGCACAAATAGCTGTGTCTTGTCAAGATGCAAGCGCACATATCAATCATTGACAGGTTATGATGGTCAGAGGCCTGACAAGCTGCATTAAACCTCCTGGCCAAGCCATAATTCTTCTATACGCCAAGTTTGGTCTTAATGTAAAGCTCATTGCATGACGCATGATAATTTAGGGGTTGCCGGATAGTACTGTGTATGAATATTCAATTATATTCCTAGTTATGAATTTAACAGTTTGGGAGGAGCAGAAGAGGAGGCTTAGCCCTCCCGCTCCCCCTCCCCAGCCCTGCCCTTTGAGCCAGCTCTGTGACACCCTCTAGAGGGCTGACAAAAAAATTCTGCAGAGGCAGCTAAGGAGGCTCTCGTTGTAACATCAAGAGCCTCCTTAGGACTCTTGCAACATCAAGAAGCTTGTAACATCCCAGAAGAGTTCCCATCTAACATCCGTAAATAATCTGTACAAGCCTTACTTGGAGAAGAGCCACGCAGATCCATCTTTTGTTTAGTCAACTTGACTCTGTCAGAATCTCTAAAGCCAGGACCACTAAGTACCCTCTTATTATTCCTTTTTATTTTACTGTTATATATTTGTCTCTTTTTATTAATATATTTTTCCTGCACCGTTTCTTTTATTTAAGGACACTCTTAAAAATCGTTAAGCTTAGATCTACGCTCCAAATAAGAACTTAATGTATCCTTGCCTCTGTGAAGAGCACTACTGCATAGTGAAACCTGTCATATTCCTGTTTGAGTGGACAGTAGTATCAGAGTTTTTTTTTTAAGTGTCACAGCACTTGCTGAGATCGGTTTGTGTTCCGATAAAAACACATGGTGGCAGTGATAATTTAGGTGTGTAAAGGGTTAACTGGGAAGTTAACCAACTTTAGTGATGAGTGCTCTCAGTCTGCTGGCCTGAGATGGTTGTCCGGACAGCTGGGAAATCCCTGTGCAGGGTGAGGCTGAGAGTGGTATTGACACGTCCTTGTGTTGGCTCGTTCGGTTCAGAACTACATATAGTCACGTGTGATTGATGTAGAGTGGGTTTGGATCAGACGTGTCTGTCACAATTAGATGTCATTTTGTTTTTACTTTTGGTAAGATATGTCTACCTAGTATATATCAGCAAGTAATTGACATTTATAAGTCAAGTATATTTTGTACCTAGCTTATGCCATTTTGTGATATTCTTTGGAACATTTGCATAGATTTAAGCTGGCCATCACTTATAGATTTATTTTGTTCAGCCTGTGGGTTCTCCTTCCATGCTAAACAGCAGCAGATGGACCCAGCCGTGTTAGCCCCCCATATCAAAATTTTGAACAAAACATATGCAGTTGGTTAGATCTTTGTTAGATCAGGTTAGATCTCTGTTGTTTGCGTTAGATCTCACACAGAAATAGAGATATTAACAGTTATTTGCAGGGGGGGCTAGCCCGTCATCAGCCCCCCTTTATCAAGAAATTGACCAGTTAGCTATTTTGGAAGCTATTTGTTAGATCCGGTATGATCAACGAGTTGTTTTGTTAGATCTCACATAATTACAGCTTTATTAAGTGATTAATGAGGGGGGGCTAGCCCCCCCACATGCAATTTTCTGGTAAAATTTAATTCAGGCTGATAGGCCGAACGAGATCCGGTAAGATCAAGTGGTTTCAAAGTTAGATCTCATATAATTACAGAGATATTTCACATAAAAACACAGATATTAGGTGGCATTATATGGGGGAGCTAGCCCCCCCACATGCAATTTTCTGGTAAAATTTCATTCAGGCTGATAGGCCTTCGTTAGATCCGGTGAGATCAAGTGGTTTCAACGTTAGATCTCATATAATTACAGAGAAATTATGAATATTTGGTATTACATAAGGGGGGGCTGGCCCCCCCACATGCAATTTTCTGGTAAAATTTCATTCAGGCTGATAGGCCTTCGTTAGATCCGGTGAGATCAAGTGGTTTCAACGTTAGATCTCATATAATTACAGAGATATTATGAATATTTGGTATTACATAAGGGGGGGCTGGCCCCCCCACATGCAATTTTCTGGTAAAATTTCATTCAGGCTGATAGGCCTTCGTTAGATCCGGTAAGATCAAGTGGTTTCAACGTTAGATCTCATATAATTACAGAGATATTTCACATAAAAACACAGATATTAGATGGCATTATATGGGGGAGCTAGCCCCCCCCCCCCATGCAATTTTCTGGTAAAATTTCATTCAGGCTGATAGGCCTTCGTTAGATCCGGTGAGATCAAGGGGTTTCAGAGTTTTTTTGAGATAGAGAGGGAGAGTCCAAGGAATACCACCGTTCCTTTAAGTGGGATGGTAGCCTCGGTTCCTGGTGTGAATGTCCACAGTAGCAGCAGGGTTGAGCGTGAGCTGGGCTGCGTATAAACGGTCCACTGCAAGATTGCCCATCAGGGCTGAAGCCAGAGTTTGAGTCCTTGGGTTGAGAAGCAGTTCTCCAAGAGGGAACAGCCACACAGGAACGGTCAGCGTCTGTATCCAACTCAGTACTGAGACGCCGAAGGGGCGTGGCCTGGCTATGGCGGTGTGAGGACGCAAAATCTTTGAGCTCCGCTGCCTTCCGAGCATCGTGCAGTTGATCGTAACTCCACTTACCTTACCCAATGTCAAAAACCGCATGGCGCCATTCGATCCGTCGCGGCCTGCAGCAACGCCTACACCTCGAGACTTGCCGGAATCTCCCCAGCCACCGAGCCTGAACGGCCACGTGACACCACCGGAAGACACCACCCGTGACTCATGCAACCCCCTACTGCACCCAGGGGACGCCAGCAGTACGATGCCGTCCAGCACCGAGCTGCTACTCTCTGCAGGTGAGATGTTATCCATCCTGCTTTCACTCCCGACCAAGCGTGACATGTCGGAGATGGTCTCCAAAATGGAGGCGCCCCTCAAAAGGGACATAGCGGGCATCACGACCACGGTCTCCCGACTCTAGGACCGGGTCACCTTACTACACATAGAGCATGATGGTGTTTCTCAGCTGTTGATTGTGCTGGAGTCCAGGGTCCTGCACCAAGAAACCTGACTCACCTCCATGCCGCTTGCACATACGACCTGGAGAACCGCTCCCGCCGCAACAATGTGAAGTTGCGCGGCATACCTGAAACGACTACATCTACAGACCTCAGAACATCGGTGTCCCAGATTCTCAACATGACCTTGGACAAACCGCCTGACTCACCCCTGGAGCTGGATTGGGTGCATTGGGTGGAAGGTCCACGTACTGACCGGGACGTCCGCCCAAGGGACGTACTTTGCCGTGTACATTACTACACGGTGAAGAAGGCCATTATTCAACAAGCCTGGCGTAAGGGCCCGATCCCCTTCGATGGAGCAGATGTTACACTTCTTCCTGACCTGTCAAGGCGCACGCTGCAAATGCGCCGGACACTCCAGCCACTATTTGCTGAAATCTGCAGAGCAGGAGTGCTTTACTCCTGGGGATATCCATTCTGCCTGAGCATCCGCAAGGACAGGGAGACATTCATACTGTGACACCCGGATCAGATACCAGCCCTGTTCTCATTCTTGGATGTCACTCCTGTGGAGATTCCTGACTGGATCCAGCTGGATTTACCGGACGCGGCTCGCCCCATGCTACCCAATGTCAAAAACCGCATGGCGCCATTCGATCCGTCGCGGCCTGCAGCAACGCCTACACCTCGAGACTTGCCGGAATCTCCCCAGCCACCGAGCCTGAACGGCCACGTGACACCACCGGAAGACACCACCCGTGACTCATGCAACCCCCTACTGCACCCAGGGGACGCCAGCAGTACGATGCCGTCCAGCACCGAGCTGCTACTCTCTGCAGGTGAGATGTTATCCATCCTGCTTTCACTCCCGACCAAGCGTGACATGTCGGAGATGGTCTCCAAAATGGAGGCGCCCCTCAAAAGGGACATAGCGGGCATCACGACCACGGTCTCCCGACTCTAGGACCGGGTCACCTTACTACACATAGAGCATGATGGTGTTTCTCAGCTGTTGATTGTGCTGGAGTCCAGGGTCCTGCACCAAGAAACCTGACTCACCTCCATGCCGCTTGCACATACGACCTGGAGAACCGCTCCCGCCGCAACAATGTGAAGTTGCGCGGCATACCTGAAACGACTACATCTACAGACCTCAGAACATCGGTGTCCCAGATTCTCAACATGACCTTGGACAAACCGCCTGACTCACCCCTGGAGCTGGATTGGGTGCATTGGGTGGAAGGTCCACGTACTGACCGGGACGTCCGCCCAAGGGACGTACTTTGCCGTGTACATTACTACACGGTGAAGAAGGCCATTATTCAACAAGCCTGGCGTGAGGGCCCGATCCCCTTCGATGGAGCAGATGTTACACTTCTTCCTGACCTGTCAAGGCGCACGCTGCAAATGCGCCGGACACTCCAGCCACTATTTGCTGAAATCTGCAGAGCAGGAGTGCTTTACTCCTGGGGATATCCATTCTGCCTGAGCATCCGCAAGGACAGGGAGACATTCATACTGTGACACCCGGATCAGATACCAGCCCTGTTCTCATTCTTGGATGTCACTCCTGTGGAGATTCCTGACTGGATCCAGCTGGATTTACCGGACGCGGCTCGCCCCATGCCCCAACGCAGCCTTCGGCGGGCCCTATCCAACTCCAGACACCAACCCCAGGTGCCGGTACCTCCCACTGTGGATGTAGCTCCCCGAGGTGACGGATGGGACCCCACTTCCAGAGAAATGTGAAAACTCAGCATCAACGACCTTCCACCCATTACTGGACTCTGAGGAACCGACTTTTCTGATGCCTCCTTGCCTCCTGTATACGTGATGGTCCACCATCTTTACCCAGACCCCAGTGAACTGATGTGTGGGGGGGCTCGGCCTCTAGTTGGTCTGCCCACCCATCCACCTGTTTGTACGCGGATATGGGGGCCCTCGTGCCACTACGGTGATGCTGGGACCCCCAAGGTTCCTATTTATGATGCTTCACTTACTGTCTACACCAGTTATTTTTTGCTATTTTATTTTGTTCCTCATTTAATATTTCATCGGATGGCGCGGTTGGCAGCAGTTCATTGTTTGCATACTAATCGAAGTTAAAGGAGAACTATGGGGTTAAGTTCTCCTCAGGGTAACGGGAGGACACAGACTAGCATCCTCCCTTCACCGTAGGCTCAGAATACCGTGAGCTACAATTGTGCTGGGATCCGCCCAGCTGAGTGACTGACAGCTGGCTCTGCCTATCTAGAGGCAGAGCCAGCTGTAGCCGCCCCTTCCCCGTCCGTTCCGCCAGTCAGCGCTAGCGGATCGGAGCGGGGAGGGGGGCATCCAGCCCTTCCCCTGTCACGGCAGAGAGCCGTGACAGGATCGAGAGGTGAATGAACGCCGGTATGTGTTCGCTCACCTCCCGATCTACTGAGCCGACCTGTGACAGTTTCATTGTCACAGGTCGGCTAGAACTATGAGGTGAGTGAAAAGCACTCACCTCATAGTTCTCCTTTAACTCTGTTATACTACTTGGTTATATCTTCACACACTGTTTTAGCCTACCTACTATCCCCCAATAGGATAGGGACCACCTCTGTCTCCGAGCACGCTTAGTGGCAGCGGTGATCCACTTGGCTGGTGATACAGCCCTCTTAGATTTAGTAGACTCCACACCTACCCTCTACACCTCCGGTAGGCACTCCTATCTCCCCTCCCCTCTCCCCACTGCTTCTCCCACCTTTACATCTTCCCATACACCTCCTGCTTCCCCCTTTCCTCCCACCACCCTTGCCCCCCATTCCAGTCATGTCAACTCTCAAAGTCCTCTCCTTAAACGTCAAGGGGTTGAACACCCCTGAAAAGAGGAGAATGATCCTCAATGACCTGCACTGTCAGGGGGCCGAAGTTGCATTCCTCCAGGAGACCCACTTCCAGATAGAACGTATCCCGCACATAGAGAATAGAAGATTCCCGACTGCTTACCATAGTGGGTCCCCAGACAAAAGATCCAGGGTAGTGAGTATCGTCCTCGCACACTCAGTACCCTGCACACTATTAGAGCAACATGGGGGGGAAGAAGGCAGGGTCCTTTTCTTGAAGGGCACCATTGGGTCCCAAGTGATGACGTTCATAGAGTGCGTCCTGACCATTCCGGGAGGGTATGTTAGTGTTGGGGGGCGACTTTAACCTACTCCTGGGCCCTGACATGGACTCCTCGAGAGCCTCCTCCCATCTCTCCTTTGCCACTCTACGGCGCCTAAAGCGGTGCCTCTTCTCCCACCAACTCATAGACGTTTGGCTTGTACAACACCCCTCCTCTAGGGACTACACTTTCTTCTCCTCTCTGCATCAAAGCTACACCCGCATAGTCCTCCTTCTAGTCCACCACAGTCAACTCTCCAGGATCCAACATACGGGTATAGGGAACATCACTCTGTCTGATCACGCTCCCGTTGTCCTCACCCTGGACCTGGGGGGCCCCTCCCCAGGCCCTTGGCAGTGGAAACTGAATGATTCCCTACTCCAGGAACCTGGGTTTACCGGCTCCCTGGAACGGAGAATGCCACACCGGATATCCCCCATACACTATATGGGAGGCACACAAGGCTACTGTCAGGGATCTACTCATAGCCCAAGGCACCAGAACTAAGAGACAGAGAATGAGAAACATGACTGACCTCCTGACCCAGATCCACACCCTTGAAACCCGCCACGAACGCTCTGCCGACCCTATTATTGTGGCCCAATTGCGTACGATAAGGGAACAACTCTGCGCCTTTTGCACAGATAAAGTTAAGTCCGCACTGCTCAAATGCTGGCACACCTTTTATGAATACGGCAATCAGTGTGGCAAATACCTCGCTAGAGCCCTGCGCAAGCAGCATACCCGGACATTTGTTCCTTCTATTTCCCTGCCATCAGGTGCCAAATCCTCGATCCCATCGGACATCGCGGATGCCTTCGCTGATTACTACAAGGGTTTATACAACCTTTCCCACTCCTCATTTCCCCAGAACTCCACCCACCACTCATCACATGTAGTGCAATACATCCTACAATCTGGCATGCCCTCCCTCTCATCAGACATCAGTTTATTGATGGAATCCCCTATCTCGGTGTCAGAGCTGGAGCATGCCCTTAAACTCACCCAGCCTGGCAAGGCACCAGTCCCTGACGGCTTCTCTCTGACATATTATAAACGCTTCCTCCCTATTCTATCCACGCCGTTTCTAGCCACACTTAACTCTATCTGCAATGACCGAGTTTCACCCCCGGAGTCTCTTAGGGCACACATCACCGTCCTACCCAAGGAGGGTAGAGACCCCTCACTCTGCCCGAGCTACCGGCCAATATCACTTCTCAACGTGGACAGCAAACTCTTTGCCAAAATTCTTTACACCCGACTTGTACCTCACCTGTGGGGACTCATACCCCCTGATCAAACAGGATTTGTCCCCTCCAGGGAGGCGAGGGACAACACCACGCGGGCGTTCCGTGCGTAATTTTATCCACGGACCCTGAGAGGGCGTTCAACCGGGTGGACTGGGAATTCCAAACCCAGACATCCGAGGGAATATCAACGGGCCCCACAAACCACAAAGTCGCTGCTTTCGCAGACAATCTCCTTTTTTTTTCTATCTGCCCCAGATATCTCTATACCGGTTCTCCTTCAGGAATTGAAGAAGTATGGTATGCTCACCAACTCCAGAATTAACACCCATAAATCCTAGGCACTTCATGTCTCACTCGCGGGCGCTCGACTCTGGAGGGTCCTACAAAAACTTCCCTTTTAAATGGGCCCCTAACGCCATCAAATATCTTTGCATTCTACTCCCCAAAGACTTGACACAAGCATATGCATTAAACTTCCCTCCACTGCTAGGGGCAGATTTGGAGGCGTGGACCAAAAACACCTTCTCCTGGATGGGGCGCTACAATATCCTGAAACAATCCATACTTCCGCGCCTGCTCTACCCCATTCAGGCCCTACCGATACACATACCCCCATCCTTCTTCCTTAGTTCTTCTGTCTGCTCACTCTTCAAAGAATTCGCCTGGTCAGGGAAACCGTCTCGATTGAACTACGACATACTACGGGGTCCCAAACAAATGGGCAGGATGTCCCTGCCAGATGTGTACCAGTATTATATTGCGGCACATCTGACGCTGGTAGTCGACTGGTGCTGTAACTCCACGACCAAACTCTGGGTTATCCTGGAACAGACGGCTGCTGAGGCCCCCCTAGATAACCTCCCCTGGTGCTCTGCACCACTGTCCCCTCCACTTCGCCTGCAACCTACCGTCAACCCCACCCTAAAAATAGCACGGGCAACCTTTTCTAAGGGTCTACTCTCCTCTACTCCTTCACCCCTCCTCCCCATTCTTGACAACCCTGCATTTCCCCAGGCATTGGCTCCCACACCTACCCTGAACTAAGGAGACTGGGCATCCATAAAGCCATGCACCTCATGTCGGCCTCAACATGGCCTTCTGCCAATGACCTTCACACCCATCCGAAATACGGCCCTCTCGTCTTTTGGTCCACTATGTGACTGACCCACTTCCTGCACACTATCCCCCCCGTACGTAATACCAATAGGCCACTTACCCCTTTCGAGCAGACCTGTACACAAACAATATCTCCCCGACATACTCTTTAGTTCTGCTACAAACTACTGACCCAACCGCCAGACCCCCCACCCTTGTGGTTCCTTTAGAGATGGGATGAGAACCTCCAGATCAATATCACCCCGGAGGCCGCGACTAAGTTGCTCCCCCTTTCATACCGCTCCTCTATCAGCAACAGATACCAGGAGTCGGGTTACAAAATTGTAACTAGATGGTACCGCACTCCACAGACCTGCCACGCGTTGTTCCCCGACGCGCCTGACCTCTGTTGGCGATGCCAGAAACCGTCCGCGGGTATGCTACACATCTTCTGGACTTGCCCGGCCCTCGGGCAGTTCTGGGACTAGGTATGCGCCCTTACTCAGAAATTTACGGACGTCCGGGTGCCCAGAGACCTGGCCTTCCTCTTCCTGCACCATAACACCCCAACATGCTTACACCTGCTTGCTCATCAGACATGTAATCAACGTGGCCAGGGCTTGCATCTCAGCCCTCTGGAAGAAAACCGAACCCCCCCGCATAGGACAGGTCTTGGACCGCATCCACGATATATACCTCATGGAAGATCTCACGAGCTCCCTCAAACACAACAACGCTTCCTTTTCCCATACATGGCTCCCCTGGATGGAGTACATTCGGTCCCCTAAATTCCTCAACCTCAAAAGGACTGCTGAGACCTGATGTGGATTGGGGTGATCAATCCTTACTTACCCCTTACTGCTCCTCTCCCCCTTTACGTTCCTTGCTGCTGTACATACTATCGTATTGAAACAGTGGACGTTGCAGATTGACAGCGCACCCAGAACGTGTGACAATTTTCAAACCTAATTTTGCACGCACTTAAATGTTGACCATTATTTTGTGTACAGTTGTATGCTCTGCTTCACAGATGCTATATCTGACTTGAAGTTGATCATCTGTATAGCTGTACCTGCCTTACTTACATGCAACTTTCCTTTCTGTAAAACCTGAAAAACCTTAAATAAAGAATTTATAGAAAAAATACTGAGACACCGATCGTTTCACTACTTAGTCCTTAAGTGGACCGCAAGTGAGGATGAGCCGGATGACGCCCCCGGAGGGGGCGATGCCGAGCGCCACCCTGTGGGCGTAGAAGGACGGCATGATGTCGGAGGAGTGGGCTGAGCTTTACGTCACTTCGGGAATGCGGGCTTGCTTTTTTCGCGCAGTTGTCGTGCGTTTTCGTTTGCACGATTTTGCTTGATGCGCGGTTTTAAATGCATAGAGATGTATATGGGACCCCAGCGGCGCAACAACCGCCTCAGGCCTGGTTTACACCTGGGCGGGCTGTGATTGCGCAGCAATTGTGCACGATACTGCGCGGATTGCCGGGTAGTCACGGAGTCGACCACCGCCGACAATTGCTCTGGTGGTGCCGTTATTTTCTAATGGCACCCCAGTCGCGCTGGGCGGATTGCGCAGCTTCCCAGAACAATTCCGCCCGTGCAAACAGCCACGCTTAATGGGTCGCAATAAAAGTTGCATGTATTTTTTTTTCTGCAATTGCCGCGTGGATGTCACCCCATTGAAATCAATGGGGCCACGCAGCAATCACTGTGTGCAATTGTGCAGGACGAGCGTCCCAGATCGCATTGGTGTGCACTGGCCCTCAAAGTAGCTCCTGCACCTTTTTGCGCGACTTGCGATTTTTAACGTGCGACAAATCGCAAAGTTGTGAACTGTGTTCATAGACTTGAATGGAAATCTCTGTTTTGTGCGATATCATGAGGCTAAATCGGCCTGATAAATCGCTTAGATGTGAACCGAGCCTCAATTATATCAAATAAAGTCTTTGTAATTATATGAGATCTTACGTTGAAACCACTTGATCTCACCGGATCTAACGAAGGCCTATCAGCCTGAATGAAATTTTACCAGAAAATTGCATGTGAGGGGGCTAGCCCACCCTTATGTACTACCAAATATTCATAATTTCTCTGTAATTATATGAGATCTAACGTTGAAACCACTTGATCTCACCGGATCTAACGAAGGCCTATCAGCCTGAATGAAATTTTACCAGAAAATTGCATGTGGGGGGGCTAGCTCCCCCATATAATGCCACCTAATATCTGTGTTTTTATGTGAAATATCTCTGTAATTATAGGAGATCTAACGTTGAAACCACTTGATCTTACCTGATCTAACGAAGGCCTATCAGCCTGAATTAAATTTAACCAGAAAATTGCATGTGGGGGGGCTACCCCCCCCCCTCATTAACCTCTTAATAAATCTGTAATTATGTGAGATCTAACAAAACAACTGGTTGATCATACCGGAAAGGGGGGGGGGGCTGATGACAGGTTAGCCCCCCCTGCAAATAACTGTTAATATCTCTATTTCTGTGTGAGATCTAACACAAACAACAGAGATCTAACAAAGATCTAACCAACTGCATATGTTTTGTTCAAAAATTTTGATATGGGGGGGCTAACACTGCTGAGGTTCAGATGGACTAATGTCCCCAGTTGGGCTGTTATATTCTGACAGAAGGCATCCGCCATTGTCCAAAGATCTGAATAGTGACTTCCATTGATTGGCTGCAGTAACAGTTCAGCTGATCATTTTCCACCTGGCTCCTTTGACAAATGTTGATTGAATTATCGACCTTTGGTAAAGCTAGGGGGCACTAGCAGGTCCAAGTCAGCAGTGCTCTGCTGAAATTCAAGCAGCGTATGGCTAGCTTAAGAGTACTTTATGAACTGCACCTGCTACAAGACAGAAGACACAAAGCCTACAAGGAGTAGTTGCTGGTGCCAAAATAACAATAGATGTGCCAAATACAGTCCCAGTGTCAGGCAGTAACCATTTGTGGTAATTTACTTTAAAGAGCAACTTTACCTATATCTTTTAAAATGAAAACAAAGGCACCTTTTAGAAATGTTTAGTAATGATAATATGCAAACTGATACTTCTAGATAATTGCCGGCTTTTTATTCTTTGTATACCTTATTTCTCTTTTTTCTTCCCCATTCTTCTGACAGTGGCCATTTTTACTAAGGGCAGATTAATATATCTCCCTTTTCTTCCTGGAACTCTGGCACATGTGACTAGGGCATGTGACCATGCACATCATCTCAGGGGAGAAAAATGCTTTTCCATGAGATCTCATGAGATTGCAGATGAGATTTCCTAGCAATGCTCTGCTGATGTAACCTTCCCAGGATTCTATAATTCCATAATTTGTGCCATAAAAAGTGGACCAGAAAGTGTAATTAAATGAAAAACATGTTTGTTTAACTAATGAATGTAATATGATTTTATATCAGCATGCAGAGCTGTACGCTGATGTGATTTTTAGTGAAAGGGGGTACAGCTGCTTTGCGCTTTTCCCCCAATCAAGTTGATTCCAGGAGTCATCAAGAAAAGTTTGGAGGACAAGGCTTTGCTCATCCTGATCGCCCCTTTCTGGCCAAAAAGGCCATGGTTTGGGCCTCTCCTGAAGGTGAGCATCAAACCGCCTTGGACGCTCCCAATAAAGGAGGATCTGCTTCGGCAGGGATCGGCGTTTCATCCACGCCTGGACTATTTAAGCCTAACAGCCTGGTTTCTGAGAGGGACTTGCTGTTAAAGAAAGGGTTGTCAGACAGTGTGATTACCACCCTCATATCTAGTCGGAAACCTTCCACCTTGGCGATAAGGTGGATGGAAATCAGACAGAGGTTACGGGGAACTTACGAAGGTGGTTCCAGTGCTGGAATTTCTCCAAGACGGTGTCGAGAAAATTTGGCATGTAGTACCCTTAAAGTACAGATCGTGGCACTATCCTGTTTTTTAGAGAACAGGCTGGCAGAAGAGCTGCTAATTAAAAGATTCCTTAAAGCAGTAGCCAGGGCAAAGCCTCCAAGTACTACTTGCTTTCCCACATGGGATCTGTCGGTGGTCCTGCGTGCTTTCTTAAAAACCCAGTTCGAACCAATAGAAGAATGTTCACTGAAGATCATGACATTAAAAACGGCACTCTTAGTAGCCATAGTCTTGGCTAGAAGGGTCAGCAAGATTCACGCTCTGTCAATTTTAGACCCCTACTGCATGATACTGCCGGATAAGATTATCTTGAAACCCTAAAGTGGTCTCGGTGTTTCACAGGAACCAGGACGTAGTAATCCCATCCAGCAAATGAGAAGGAGGCCGCACTACGGGGCATTGACGTTCGCCGATGTGTACTGGAATACCTTGACAAAACTAAGGACATTTGAAAATCAAGCAACCTGTTTGTGTTGTTTTCAGGTCCTAAGGTGGGCCTAAGGGCTTCCAAGAGTTCTATAGGTAGATGGATTAAGATGGCTATATGTAATGGATGTGGTTAAGTATGATTATGACAAAATGCCTATCTCAATAGATCAATTGTAATATATATGTTATTTTGCTATTTGCCTCGTTTATCTTACTCAAAATCCCTAATCAAAATGGATGCCTAGTTAGTTGCTCAACTTAGCACCCCTCCCCCTCCTATCTGAAGTACGCACTAGAAATAGGAACCAAGATGGCGCCTCCTCTTCAGGACAACACCCAAGGCAAAGCTGTAAACATCCTGGCAGGAAGTTATATATGAATGGATCTAATCAATCATAAGCTAGAATGCTTTCTGCAATGCTGCTTTTTGCAATGCTACGGTTAAATATACACGTTCGGCTGCCTATATAAACTATGTTAAAGCGGAAGAATAAAAGCAGAAGTATCTTACTCTGAACTAACGTTGTCTCAGCATGGTTTCTTCTCTGAGTGTACACTCTATTGAATTTGGTCCAGGGACAGATATAGGTTGGATTCTTGATGTCCGAGTCCTTAACAGTTGGCACCCCAGATGGGACCTCGGGTTCTGTACCGAAGGACAGCCGATCGAGAGGAGACCGGGACACACCAACACACGAGGCAGCAGAGACTGATCACCTCTGAAAAATACGCTAAGAGATAACATTTGATATCTTGCCAGTATATCCTGCCTCTGTTTGGCCTGTCTCTGTGTTCATATCGGCTTCCCGCGGTCAGCAAAGAAAACACAGGTAACGCAGCTTGCCCGAGGTCCATTGATAAAGAACCTGTGTAATCTATATCTGCCACCTGTATATGTTGTATGGTTATGTGTATTGACCTGTGCGGTGGGCTTAAGATACCAGTAGTAAAGGCTGTCGCAGATGGTATAATTTACTTACGTGGACAGACAAACTCTTCCTGGGTGAAATAAGTGTGCGGTAAAGCACGGGAATACAGGAGGGGGGCGTCAGGGGTCTGCGACAGGGGTCCTGTCCCTATGAGTCGGTGGTGTAATGTTATGTAATGTTATGTCTGTGATTAATGTAAATCATTCAGGGTTTATAGACAGATGAAGAGAGGGAGAGCCCCCCTGCTTCGGCAGGATTTATACGTAAAAAGAGGAACTGTCAGTGTAGAAAAGTCTGACCACAAGTTGCAGCCGCGGAGAGCTGGAGAAACTGAACTGTCATCTGTTGTGCCGTGTTCAGTGGTAGAATTCTCACTCTGCTCGTACAGACGTTATATGTTGGAGAGTGGTCCAAAGAGCAAAAGGGGTGTCTTAGATGACAATAACTTGTTAAAGGCAGCGGAAGCCTGGTATAATGTGGCCAAGGCTATCCGCAAAGACAATTGGATAGAGCAGCAGCAGCTGCAGCAGGGAGGACAGACTGTATTTGTGTCATTGTTCACGCTAACTGAAAAATGCCAGCCCCCACCTTATGATGGAGGCGTCTCTTCCTGGGTATGTCCCAAGTGCACGGCACAGAATCCCCAGTGGCAGAACGCCTGCGCGAGCTGCAACACCACCCATGTTACTGCAGCCCGCCCACCGGCCAACGTCCCCTTACTGCCTGTGTTAAGCCCCCCCGTTAACACCCCAGTCACACCCCTAACCTGGCCAATAGACGTGCCCACCAAGGCGGCCATTTTAGTACACCCCAGTCCACCCTGGAAGTCCTGCCCCTACTACACCCGGTGGCGGCCATCTTGGTATACCCAGCCAACACTCCGGAAGGCCTACGCAACCTGTAACTTCCCTTTATCCGGTGTTAAGAGCTGATGGTACTTGTGCCACCCATAGAACCTCAAACCCCTATTATGCCGATAGTGCCGTCCGATACAACCGCTGCATATGCAGGTGGTGTGCTAGTTCTCCCACAGGTGGGACCTGCACAGGGGGGAGATGCTTACTGGTGATGCTTAATGGTGGAAAGAAGTTTACAGACTGCAAGGATTGTTGATGACAATTCTTTTATTTCTGGTGTGGAATTCTGTGAACAATTGCGTGATTGGGCAAGGGAAAGACTGGCCGACCAAGCCACGAGCATCCAGGATGTTACCCAAGATAAGACGTCAGTGGAAAAGTTTTACACTAGGTTGTCACAGGTTTTCTCAGACCTAAGATTCAGTGGTCATAATAAAGTACATAGCCAAATGCCATCATCAGCCTCTGTGGCAGGCCTAAAGGAACCAATCAGAAAAGGCTGGGGTCCAGCATTGGTCCCCTATTCAGCCATGGGCACCAATTGCTTGGTGGGAGTTAACTGGGGGGAGTGTTTGCAGGGATCCCAACCTAAAAGAAGCAATTTCAGGGAGGT
>NW_017310331.1:23210-25079 GCF_000935625.1 Nanorana parkeri | reverse complement strand
GGTGTTACATATCTGGCCCGAGGCGGCTAAATCCCTCTACAAACCCCGGCCGGGGCTGATCACCATTTATCTCAATCCGGGATTTAGGCGGATTAGGATGGGGAGCATATGGCCGGCATCTCCGCCTGGTGAGAAAACATCATCGAGACGCATGAGAGAGAGGGAAGAACAACGCACATCATATAGATACAGCTGCTGATTGGCTGAAGATCCTGGAAATGAGACTCCGCCCCCTGTACAGGAACATGGACCATAGAAACCATCCATGGCGTGATCATACCCGTCATACCATCCGTGGCGTGATCATACCCGTCATACCATCCGTGGCGTGATCATACCCGTCATACCATCCGTGGCGTGATCACAATGGCGGGACTCCAACATCTGGCGGCAACTTTTGTGTTCCCGTCCATCCTTCTACAAGCGGATACATTCCCCCGAACCAATCACTGTGAATGAGGATGATGATGATGAGGAGGAGGAAGAGGAGGATGAGGAGGATGATGATGAGGAGGATGATGATGAGGAGGAGGAAGAAGAGGATGATGAGGATGAGGAGGAGGAAGAGGAGGATGAGGAGGATGATGAGGAGGAGGATGATGATGAGGAGGAGGGAGAGGAGGATGATGAGGAGGAAGAGGAGGATGATGATGATGAGGAGGAGGATGATGATGAGGAGGAGGATGATGATGAGGAGGAGGAAGAGGAGGATGATGATGAGGAGGAGGAAGAGGAGGATGAGGAGGATGATGATGATGAGGAGGAGGAGGAAGAGGAGGATGAGGAGGAGGAAGAGGAGGATGATGATGAGGAGGATGATGATGAGGAGGAGGAAGAGGAGGATGATGAGGAGGAGGAGGAGGAAGAGGAGGATGAGGAGGATGATGATGAGGAGGAGGATGATGAGGAGGAGGAAGAGGAGGAGGAAAGAAGGAACATTGGATGGAAGAAGATTGTATTGTCCTTCCTTGTATCACCCTCCGATCATTCTGCACCCCCTCTCCTGATACCCCAATTCAAACCGTAAAAAACATCAGCTGATCAAAAACCTTCCCACCCCTCTCGGGGCAATTATGTAACTTTCCACATCAACACATAGATGACCGTTACATTGTTCCCTAGAAACCTGGCCGAGCCTTTTCCGATCCCTGGACGCAGCCCCTGCAGGATAATATTTGGCATGATCACAGCTCTTACAGTAAGGAATCCTTCCCACAGATGAAGACTAAACCTCCTTTCCCGGGTCCTGCAATGACTGAAAGTGATGAACGTTCTCCTGCATGTTGTGTATGTCACATGTATATCTTCATATGTCACATGTATATCTTCATACAAGGAGGTCATATCCCATTTATTGTCCCTCACTGATCCCTCCCTGCCCCCCTGGTGTGTTTGGTTGCCCCTCCTCCAACTATTACAATTAAACTGCAAATTCTAGATCAGGTCTCTCTGATCCCCCAACTCCATTATATTATAATTATATTGTGGGACTGAACCCCCAAATGCAGAACTTTATATTCATTCTCATTTCTATGTATCTGCTAAACCAACCAGCTGGTCATCCATGGATCATATTCCACTAACACTGAGCCTTGGGGGGGGGACACCACTAATAACACTGACCCTTGGGGGGGACACCACTAATAACACTGAGCCTTGGGGGGGACACCACTAATAACACTGATCCTTGGGGGGGACACCACTAATAACACTGAGCCTTGGGGGACACCACTAATAACACTGAGCCTTGGGGGGGACACCACTAATAACACTGAGCCTTGGGGGGGACACCACTAATAACACTGATCCTTGGGGGACACCGCTAATAACACTGATCCTTGGGGGACACCACTAACACTGAACCTTGGG
>NW_017310331.1:12942-20253 GCF_000935625.1 Nanorana parkeri | reverse complement strand
CGGTAATCACTAAATGTCTAGTAGTCACCTCACTGAAGGCGATGGCAGCTATACTTATAATACAAGAAAGGACGGAGACAGATGAGGTCTTACTAATGCTTTGTATAGGGGCAGATTAAGTCTCTCTCTCTCTGGAGTCTATACCTCTTATAATACCTGGAAGGATGGAGGCAGACGAGGTCTTACTAATGCTTTGTGTAGGGGCAGATTACATCTCTCTCTGGAGTCTATACCTCTTATAATACCAGGAAGGACGGAGACAGATGAGGTCTTACTAATGCTTTGTATAGGGGCAGATTATGTCTCTCGGGAGTCTATACCTCTTATTGTACATGATACTACGTTGCTTGCTTTAGAAGCTGCAGCTTGGCATTGCATGTTGTTATTGAGTCTATGGTCTTTCAGGTCACCCGGATCCTTCCAATTATTGGCCCCTCTGCAGTGTATGATTCACGTTTTCAGCCTCCAAGTGCAGAACTTTACATTTAATAAACCTCATTTGCCACATCAAACAACAACCATATCTTCTTACTAATTGGAGACATCTTGTAGGTACGGCATTACACGGCATAGCACGGCGTCATCTGCAAACACATGAATGGTCCTTTTATTCCCAAACTCTGTTATTTATATCGATGTTAAAAGGTAAAGAGTTCCAACACTGAATCTTGGGGGGCACCACTAATAACACTGAACCTTGGGGGACACCACTAATAACACTGAACCTTGGGGGGACACCACTAATAACACTGAACCTTGGGGGACACCACTAATAACACTGAACCTTGGGGGGACACCACTAATAACACTAAACCTTGGGGGACACCACTAATACCACTGAGCCCTGGGGGACACCACTAACAACACTGAACCTTGGGGAACACCACTAATAACACTGAGCCCTGGGGGACACCACTAACAACACTGAACCTTGGGGTACACCACTAATAACACTGAACCTTTGGGTACACCACTAACACTGACCCTGGGGGGACACCACTAACACTGACCCTGGGGGGACACCACTAACAACACTGAACCTTGGGGGACACCACTAATAACACTGAACCTTGGGGGACACCACTAATAACACTGAACCTTGGGGGGCACCACTAATAACACTGAACCTTGGGGGACACCACTAATAACACTGAACCTTGGGGGACACCACTAATAACACTGAACCTTGGGGGGGACACCACTAATAACACTGAACCTTGGGGGACACCACTAATAACACTGAACCTTGGGGGGCACACCACTAATAACACTGACCCTTGGGGGACACCACTAATAACACTGAACCTTGGGGGACACCACTAATAACACTGAACCTTGGGGGACACCACTAATAACACTGAACCTTGGGGGACACCACTAATAACACTGAACCTTGGGGGACACCACTAATAACACTGAACCTTGGGGGACACCACTAATAACACTGAACCTTGGGGGACACCACTAATAACACTGAACCTTGGGGGACACCACTAATAACACTGAACCTTGGGGGACACCACTAATAACACTGAACCTTGGGGGACACCACTAATAACACTGAACCTTGGGGGACACCACTAATAACACTGAACCTTGGGGGGGACACCACTAATAACACTGACCCTTGGGGGACACCACTAATAACACTGAACCTTGGGGGACACCACTAATAACACTGAACCTTGGGGGGACACCACTAATAACACTAAACCTTGGGGGACACCACTAATACCACTGAGCCCTGGGGGACACCACTAACAACACTGAACCTTGGGGAACACCACTAATAACACTGAGCCCTGGGGGACACCACTAACAACACTGAACCTTGGGGTACACCACTAATAACACTGAACCTTTGGGTACACCACTAACACTGACCCTGGGGGGACACCACTAACACTGACCCTGGGGGGACACCACTAACAACACTGAACCTTGGGGGACACCACTAATAACACTGAACCTTGGGGGCCACCACTAATAACACTGAACCTTGGGGGCCACCACTAATAACACTGAACCTTGGGGGCCACCACTAATAACACTGAACCTTGGGGGCCACCACTAATAACACTGAACCTTGGGGGCCACCACTAATAACACTGAACCTTGGGGGCCACCACTAATAACACTGAACCTTGGGGGCCACCACTAATAACACTGAACCTTGGGGGCCACCACTAATAACACTGAACCTTGGGGGCCACCACTAATAACACTGAACCTTGGGGGCCACCACTAATAACACTGAACCTTGGGGGCCACCACTAATAACACTGAACCTTGGGGGCCACCACTAATAACACTGAACCTTGGGGGCCACCACTAATAACACTGAACCTTGGGGGCCACCACTAATAACACTGAACCTTGGGGGCCACCACTAATAACACTGAACCTTGGGGGCCACCACTAATAACACTGAACCTTGGGGGCCACCACTAATAACACTGAACCTTGGGGGCCACCACTAATAACACTGAACCTTGGGGGCCACCACTAATAACACTGAACCTTGGGGGCCACCACTAATAACACTGAACCTTGGGGGCCACCACTAATAACACTGAACCTTGGGGGCCACCACTAATAACACTGAACCTTGGGGGCCACCACTAATAACACTGAACCTTGGGGGCCACCACTAATAACACTGAACCTTGGGGGCCACCACTAATAACACTGAACCTTGGGGGCCACCACTAATAACACTGAACCTTGGGGGCCACCACTAATAACACTGAACCTTGGGGGCCACCACTAATAACACTGAACCTTGGGGGCCACCACTAATAACACTGAACCTTGGGGGCCACCACTAATAACACTGAACCTTGGGGGCCACCACTAATAACACTGAACCTTGGGGGCCACCACTAATAACACTGAACCTTGGGGGCCACCACTAATAACACTGAACCTTGGGGGCCACCACTAATAACACTGAACCTTGGGGGCCACCACTAATAACACTGAACCTTGGGGGCCACCACTAATAACACTGAACCTTGGGGGCCACCACTAATAACACTGAACCTTGGGGGCCACCACTAATAACACTGAACCTTGGGGGCCACCACTAATAACACTGAACCTTGGGGGCCACCACTAATAACACTGAACCTTGGGGGCCACCACTAATAACACTGAACCTTGGGGGCCACCACTAATAACACTGAACCTTGGGGGCCACCACTAATAACACTGAACCTTGGGGGCCACCACTAATAACACTGAACCTTGGGGGCCACCACTAATAACACTGAACCTTGGGGGCCACCACTAATAACACTGAACCTTGGGGGCCACCACTAATAACACTGAACCTTGGGGGCCACCACTAATAACACTGAACCTTGGGGGCCACCACTAATAACACTGAACCTTGGGGGCCACCACTAATAACACTGAACCTTGGGGGCCACCACTAATAACACTGAACCTTGGGGGCCACCACTAATAACACTGAACCTTGGGGGCCACCACTAATAACACTGAACCTTGGGGGCCACCACTAATAACACTGAACCTTGGGGGCCACCACTAATAACACTGAACCCTGGGGGACACCACTAATAACACTGAACCTTGGGGGACACCATGAAACTACACCCTCCACACACAGCAGACTGGAAGGAAAAGATCCTTCTAGAAGGTCTCTCCATATACAGAATCCTCTTCTCCAGCCCACATGACTGGAACGAAGCTCTGTGCACCCCAATGTCTGGGATCTGATGGGTTCCTGAAGGGTTTGGGTTGTGTAATGAGGACGGAGCCACCTCCGGGTGAGCGCTCTATGTGTACATTGCTATAGGTGTCCCATAGCTGGGAAATCAGATAGTGTAGAGTCCGGGGCCACACTCATTAGAGGTTACATCCAGCCATCCAATAGGATGTCAGATAACTCATTGTGTTCAGTCCATGTCCTCGGAGAGGAGGTCATTGTCCAGCTTAGGGTCCCCCCCCACCCCCGGTTGGTATCACAGGAGGGGCCCCAGCTGATGCTCTGTACAATGAGTCCTCCAACCAGAGCTCAGGATCTTCATAGAGAAATACAATGTAAGAACTTTCTTGTTACATTGTAATCACTCTCCTTCCTTCCTGTGCAGTCCATGGCGCTGACCTCTGACCTCCCGCCTACATATAATTAAACTTCTTACTAACTATCAGCTACCCCAATGACCTCCTTCCTCCCTCTCCTGTCACATGACCTCCTTCCTCCCTCTCCTGTCACATGTCCTCCTTCCTCCCTCTCCCGTCACATGACCTCCTTCCTCCCTCTCCTGTCACATGGTACGGTGGGTTACGCGGTCCGGGGGAGTGTATGATGGGAGGGATGAAGCATCTCTCCGGGGTAAAGAAACCTTCAGCTCACCTTCCTGTACACAGGGGGCGGGTTCCTCTGGAAATCCTGAGATTCGGTGTCATGGATTTCCCATCCCCCGGACCACGTTTTTGGTTCCTCCCGGAAAGTCTGAGCTGGACCACCCCGGGTGTCAGCCCGGCCCGGTAGAGATGGGCCACCAAGACTATCAGAGCCATGAGAGCCGCTCTATGGACTGCTGGCGTCCCAGGTGGAGGATCTCATGTGTCCCGGTCATGGGGTATCTAGTACTAGTCATGTGACATTCCACTGGACGTCTCCCGGTCATGGGGTATCTGGTACTAGCCACATTCCAGTGGACATGTCCCAGTCATGCGGTATCTAGTACTAGTCACATTCTACTGGACGTGTCCCGGTCATGGGGTATCTAGTACTAGTCATGTGACATTCCACTGGACGTGTCCCAGTCATGGGGTATCTAGTACTAGTCACATTCCACTGGACGTGTCCCAGTCATGGGGTATCTAGTACTAGTCACATTCCACTGGACGTGTCCCGGTCATGGGGTATCTGGTACTAATCACATTCCACTGGACGTGTCCCGGTCATGGGGTATCTAGTACTTGTCACATTTCATTGGACGTCTCCCGGTCATGGGGTATATGGAAGGACAGTGTCAGAGATGATTGGAGGAAGGACAGTGTCAGAGATGATTGGAGGAAGGACAGTGTCAGAGATGATTGGAGGAAGGACAGTGTCAGAGATGATTGGAGGAAGGACAGTGTCAGAGATGATTGGAGGAAGGCCTGTGTCAGAGATGATTGGAGGAAGGACAGTGTCAGAGATGATTGGAGGAAGCACAGCGTCAGAGATGATTGGAGGAAGGCCAGCCGGGTGCTCGTAGTTCGGGGACTCAGAGGGATTTTTAGGACTTATCTCCGGAGTTTAATGAACTTTAAAGATCCAGAAATTCACCAAATGAAGAAATCTAAATCCTGACAACAAATTCTAAACGATTCCTCTTCTCAGGTGGCCCCGTTTCTGGGAACATCTCTTCTGAAGATTACGGAGAACCCGTTCATATTGATGGTGAGTAGAATATTGTAGAATCCGATTCTGGGGGTAAACAAGGCGGGGCTTCCATAAGTCATGGGTGCTCCTCCCCATCATCCCATCCAATAGGATTGTCAGATATCCAATCACCGCTCATTGTATTCACATCATGTCCTCCACGGGGGTCTGTCTCTGGAGAGGACATCATTGTCCAGCTCAGGGTGCATGGAGCCACGTGGGGACATAGCAGCCCCCCCCCCTCCCTCCCCCCTGGTCTGAGATGGTATGGGGAGTTCAATGTGGGCACATAACCCCCCCCCCCCCCACCTTCAATGTGGGGTCATGAATGGTGTCATGGACAAAATGTTACCTTATAAATCTCTTAGTATCGCTGCTGACACACAGAGATATCAGACTGCTCTGGAGGGGGAGGAGTCACTCTTCTTCAGGGGGAGGATTCACTAATATAGATGAGGAGGAGTCATTGCTCTAGAAGAGAAGGAGTCACTGTTCTGGGAGGAGGAGGAGGGGTCAGTTTTCTAAAAGAGGAGGACTCACTATTCTAGAAGAACAGGGGTCACTGTTCTGGAGGGGAAGGATTCACTTGTCTAGAGTGGGAGGAGTCACTGTTCTGGAGGAGGGGGCACTGTTCTGGAGGGGAAGGATTCACTTGTCTAGAGTGGGAGGAGTCAATGTCCTGGAGGGGGAGGAGTCACTCTTCTTCAGGGGGAGGATTCACTAATATAGATGAGGAGGAGTCATTGCTCTAGAAGAGAAGGAGTCACTGTTCTGGAGGGGGAGGGGTCACTGTTCTGGAGGGGAAGGATTCACTTGTCTGGAGTGGGAGGAGTCAATGTCCTGGAGGGGGAGGAGTCACTGCTTGGGAGGGGTCACTCTTCTGGAGAAGGAGGAGTCACTGTCCTTAAGGTGGATAAGTCACTGTTCTGTAGGGGGAGGGGTCAATGTCCTGGATAGGGAGGAGTCACTGCTTGGGACGGGTCACTCTTCTGGAGAAGGAGGAGCCACTGCTCTACAGCTGGTTGTATGAATCTGGTCTTGAGCTACTGAGCTTAGTAAAAAACCATCTTTTTTAGCATTGCGTCGCTTGTAGAGAGGAGACGAGATTTCATATTCACTGAAAAGGATGAAAATTCTTTAAATTGTATTTTTTCGTTTTTAACATAAAATAAGAGAAATCTGTATACTGTGTGTTCTGTGTGTTGATGAAGCTCTGAGACCCGGAGGAACGCTGAATTACGTTGTCCTTGCTTAGCAGAACATTACATGCGTGTGTACAGCATAGTGGAGGAAACATAGATATAGAAAAAGCAGCTTCCTGTGTATCATAGATAAGCATGCCCATAGAGACTAACATTGCACTACAGCGCCACCTACAGCTCAAAAGACGTTTAATATCAGAATGTCCAACATATACACAGTATGCCTGAAGCTCCTCCCCTCTCCCCCGTCCCAATTAGAAGCCTCTATTTAAATCTAGAAGCTGTCAGGCTGTAGTCACCCTGATTGACTCTGATCGGCTTTCTGGAGTCTCTCCTGGGCTCTGGTTACATAGTTAGTCAGGTTGAAAAAAGAAACAAGTCCATCAAGTTCAACCTATAGAGATCGATTGCTTCTGCGTGCTGCTGGGTAGTGTCCCTGGCAATGGTGTGGGAGGAGTTAGGAAAGTTTGTACCTCCTCAGCCAACCGCTGGGAAGCCTACTGCCAGTGATGCATGCTGGGAGAAGTTGGCCTTGGGAAGTCAGTCTTCCTCCAGACCTGTTGCCTGCAGGAGGGATGCTGAGGATTGTTTGAGCCTTCTAGGCCTGGGTTTGAGGCCTGGTATTGGTCAGTGAGCGGTCTGGGGCAGCTATGGGACTGTGTACCCTGGACGGGCCAGGAGGACCCAATTCATCCAGAGACTCCGGGG
>NW_017310331.1:8653-12914 GCF_000935625.1 Nanorana parkeri | reverse complement strand
AGCTTCAGCATGACATTAGACATGTAGACTAGGGGTGCACCGATACCGGGTTTTTGGTATCAAGTACCGATATTTTTTCCCGGTACTCGCCGATACCGAATACCGATACCGGCAACCTGAGGTACCGTGGGCATTACTTATCAGGAAGCTTCCTGGTTGCCTGGGAAGCCGGGGTTCTATCTACCTCGCGTGCCGTGGTCAAGACCTGCTGCCCGGCTTCCTGATTGCCCAGGAAGCCAGGCTGCCTAGCGACTAAGTGAAGCCAATTAGTCATGACCCGCCGCCTGGCTTCCTGATTGGCCGGGAAGATGGCGCCATGCTTCCTAACGTCACTGCCGATCAGCGGGAATCTCCCTCTGACCGGACGTTCTGGTATCGGGGTAAGTACGAGTAGTCGCCCAAATACTCGGCACCAATACAGGTACAAGTCTCGGTATCCCTCATGTAGAGATTTCCGGTCTAATTGTAACTTTGTTTTTCCTCTCTCAGGTTTTCCTGTTGCTGCACCGAAGACGACGACAGGTGAGATCAGAACACAAAGAAACCCTTCAGATCAACTGAACACGGGCAGAACATTTCCAAACATTTCCCCAGCTTCTCCCTGATCTGCCCGGACACTCCGGGGGTCTTCAGCTGCCTTTGGGCAGTACTGGGCGTCTGGTGTGTCGCTGTACCTTTAAGGAGGGGAGGTAGATCCCTCCTCTGATTAGAGTTTGGGGTTAACTCTTAAAATAAAACCCTTCCTGACCCCCCAGAGGAAGTCAGATTGACCAACGGGTTCCACTACTCCCCTCTCGGCATTTAGTCATTTTAACGTTGAAGTTGTTTCTATGACGGCCTCATGTGGTAAAACATCCCGCAGCTTCACCGCTCGAACTTCACCTCACAAACCACAATCTGTACACGATCAAAGAGGAACTGAACTCCGGCAGCTGCATCCCAAAAACATCAGACCGCGGGTAAAGGACTGGTCACCGGCATGCCTCAGACCTGTATGTCTTTCCCCATTACCGGCTTACCGTGCCTTGTTCTGCAGCCCTCTGAGGCGGCCATCTTGGTAGAGGCGGGGCTTTCAAATTCATATAAACCGCGCGCCAAATGCGTGAGCGGGGCGACGCGAAAATAACAGAATCATATTATTGAAAATTGATCAACAGATTGTGGTTTGTGTGGTGAACTTCGAGCGGTGAAGCTGCGGGATGCTTTACCACATGAGGCCGTAACAGACGTAGCGGCGAGCTGGCAGCGTGGAGAGGAACCCACTGGCAAGAAGCAGCTGATGAGTCTGAGAGCGAGGTACCAAAGGGGCAATCCAAGGGGGGTAGTCAAGGTCCAGCCTGCGTGCGCAGCCCGTGTATCACGCCCGCGCATGCGCACCCGCAACCCTGGCGCCAGGAGTTCTGCCAGGCTGAGGGAGGGCCTGCGCTCTACACCGTACCTGCTGGCCCCGAGGAGAGGTGACACCCCTGGTTCCCTGACATGATTGGTGATCTGCTGGTGGGTGGGGGAATGATAGCAGTGAAGGAAGCACAGAAGCCGGGAGTTCCTTGCACTGCAGCTCCTCAGGTGCAGCTTCCCCTCCAGGAAGGAGAACGGTGATCAGCACAGCAGTGACATCACCAAATCCCACTCCAGATCTGGTAAGAGCGGCAGTCAGGGGCACACAGCTATGAGGATACAGGAAGTTATCTTGCTATTCGCCTGGAGTACATCTCTCTGGGCCGTGCTCAGGCACAATTCATATTTCAGAAGTCTCCCTATAACGTGGGACATCTTCACCTTTATGAATTTGGCCAACTTTAGGATTTACTAACACAATGAAATATGAGCACCAACCTAAACATTAGTCATGAAACTGGGAGTTCGTAGCACACCAGTCAGCTGACAAACCGAGGGCGGTGGCATCTACATTGATCTGTCAGTGTGAGCCGCCAGTGCCTGGGGATTGGGGAACATAGGCTTCTCCTAATAGTTTGCCAGTGTTCAATGGATGGCGATACTCTGCGCCATGTTCAGCCGCCCTCGTCTCTGTAGCCTCCGCATCCCATCTGTGACACCGAACCTGGTACTACCCTTATTCCTGTATAAAATGATCCCCCCGCACCATCCTCATCCTTCATTTATTCACATACGAGTCCAGTTATATATGTGAATGAGTGTGCAGCGCTCGGGGTCACCAGTAGGTGAACTAAAACTATCAAAATGGTTGAATACGTGTAATGAAAACAAAATGTGAGCGTTTATAATCTTTAGTGGATAATCTGCCACCATACCCGGGCGGTAGCCGGCGAGATATTAAATACAACATTTCACTTCGTGTAAAAGTGCAATAAAATAAACCTTCTGATGATACAATTCCTTGTTGCAATCAATATACGTCATATAAACGTGCATCAGGTCAATCCAAGGGTCATATATGCAAGTGATCAATAATAAAGTGAGTCCAAACTATTATTAAAGGAGAACTCTGGGGTCAGGGCTTTTCCCCATAGTTCTGCTCAGGGTGATGGGAGGACACAAACTAGCGCCCTCCCGTCACCCTAAGCTCAGTATATAGGGAGCTACAGCTCGCGGTATACTGAGACGCCGGAGCGGATCCCGACGTAGATGACGGGATCCGCCCAGCTGCATGAGTGACAGCTGGCTCCTCCTATCTAGAGGCAGAGCCAGCTGTACCCTCCCCCTCCCCCGTCCGTTCCGCCTCAGCGTTGGAGGATCGGAGCGGGGTGAGGGGAATCCAGCCCCTCCCCCTGTCACGGCAGAGAGCCGTGACAGGATCGAGAGGTGAGCGAGCGCCGGTATGTGTTCTCTCACTTCCTGATCTACTGAGCCGACCTGTGTCTCATTGTCACACGTCGCCCCGAACTATGAGGCGAGTGAAAATCACCCCCCTCATAGTTCTCCTTTAAGTCCAATTATAGATGATGGGAAAAAAACACTTCAATATGGTGCTTTAACAATCTTTCTCCAGCACCGCGTGTTCACGACAAACTCCCCTCTGGGGTGCGCACTCACCAAACCATTATTGTTTGTAAGCAATAAAAGATGAGAAGCAGATACGTTACATAGTTACATAGTTACATAGTCAGGTTGAGAAAAGACACAAGTCCATCGAGTCCAACCTATAGAGATACAAAGAAGAAAAAAAAAAGAAGAAAAGCCTAAACAGAACGCTCCGCCCACAATTACCCCCCATTGTTGATCCAGAGGAAGGCAAAAAAAAAACCCCTATAAAGCACGGGGTTCAATTTGCTCCAACAGGGGAAAATTCCTTCCTGATCCCATAAGGCGATCGGATATTCCCGGGATCAACAATCTCAGATGCTTGCTGGTCCCAGCAAGTGTCTCATCAGAGTCCCATGGATCGATTTTTAACCCCTTCATGACTGAGCGAGTTTTCAGTGTCTGGTCATAAATGACGGACGCACTTTTTACATTGTTGCCGAGCGATTCTTCCCCGTCAGTCATATACTTACTAAACTAAATGTCCCCGCACATGTTATATATAGTTTTTTAGAGGACGGATCGGGCTATATAATCATATCCAACATGTGTACCTAACCCCTCACTTTGTTTGAATGAAATATAAAAAAATGAGGAAAAAAAGTAGAAGAAAACACTTTTTTTCACATGTTTTGATTATTATTATTTTTTTTAGAATATTTTTATATAATTTTTATTTTACTAATTTTGTTTTAAACTTTATTTAATTTTTTTTCCTTGTCAGTTTATATCAAGCAGTCACTATGACGGCTCGATAAATTCACTTTTTAACATTTTTTGGCTATTATTAGGCCGCTTCAAACTTAGTAACAGCTAATAATAAGCTCGGAGACGGATCCTGACTTTTAGTCAGATTCAGATCTCACTAAAAGCTCTTTGATCGGCCCAGACCATCAGAACTGATACATTTCACTATATACATTGTATCTCTTGTATCTGTTGTATCTGTTGTATCTCTTGTATCTGTTGTATCTGTTGTATCTCTTGTATCTGTTGTATCTCTTGTATCTGTTGGCACATGTAAGTATAACTACCAACGGACGACCGAAATCAAGGCAGAATAATAACAATAAAAATAGTGGGAACAACAAGGTAGTAAACTTTTGTCCCACAAAAAGAGAGGAATTAAATGTATGTACACCAACGCTAGAAGTCTGGCAAATAAAATAGAGGAGCTTGAAATTAGGTTAATTGAAGAGGACTTGGACATAGTTGGTATAGCGGAAACCTGGCTGGACAGCACGCATGACTGGGCTAC